>NW_023653822.1:0-4798 GCF_015228065.2 Penaeus monodon
GACCACACCAAAATTAGATGATAGATACGAAATAAGATAATAAAAATTTTTGGGTATAAAAATATATATATGCTTTATTTATACATTTTAATATTGTGTGTTTTGAAAACAGTATAATGCATATTATAACACACACACGACCCACACAAAATACATAAAACACAAAAACACACCACAAAAATACTATAGTCTGCGCACATCAAAAACCCCAATGATAGATAGATACGAAATAAGATAGATAAAAATTGTGTATTTTTATATACACTTTTTTTTATCTATCTATATTTCTGTATTATCTATTATAGTGTTGTGTATGTGCCAGACATATATTATATAGGGGTTGTGTGTTTGTTTGTTATGTATGTATGTGGTGTGCTGGTGGTTCATATATAGCATATATACATGCTTTACAAACACACCACATTTTAATAGTAAAAAATTTAAAGCATATATATTTTTTAATAAACAAATTTTTTACTATCTATATTTTGTATTATCTATCTATTTGTGTGTGTGTTGCGCAACATATTTTTTATGTTGTGTGAGTATGTTTATGTTTTGTGTGCGGTGTGTTTCATTTTCTATATAATGCTTTAAAAAACAACCACTATTTATGTATTTAATAAAGAAATATAATATATATTATATAATATATTATATATATATATAATATATAAACTATTAATATAAATATATATATATATATATAATATATATTATATATATAAAGCATATATATATATATATATATAATATATATATATATAATATGGGTGTGTGTGTGTGGTGTATGCTTTACATGCTTTATATATATGTATATATAATATGTTGTATTTTAATAAAGCATATATATATTATAAGTGTGTGTATGTAGTATGTATGTGTGGGGTTTTTTGGTACTTGCATACGACACACATACACCATGTGTGTGCATTATACATGTTTTATCTATTTATATATTTTAGGGACAAATCATCATGTATATGTATTACTTTGACTATATGTTTTTTAGTTTGCACATAAAATTCAACACAGCCCAAATTAAACCTTTTTTTTTTGAAAAGATGACGATGACTGATGACCAAGTAAAAAAGGGATTGGGAATGAAAAAAATTTATGGCCGTTTTTTCATAATTGATTTATTTTTGAAAAAAGTTTAAGATGGGGGAAATGCAGGGGCGTCATTCAGTTTGATTAGGGGGTGGGGGAAAAATTTCCCTGAAAAAAATTTTTTCCCTGCAAATCACAAAAAAAAAATGTCACAGTCTTTATAGAGCCCAAGGGCCTCAACCAGTTTATATATCGTATTTTGGTAGAAAATTAAAAATATAAATACCAGAAAAATTGCCCGCAAAACTAGTTTTCCCTGCAAAATGTTTTTTTTTTTAAGATTTGGGGGGATGAATCACCCCCTACCCCCCCTTAAAAGTGACCCCCCGGGAAAATGAATATCCTAGAAGCGAAATGATTTCGATTTTGGTTTTTTTTTCAGTCTATTTTTGTTAAAAAAAGGTTTTTTTTTCAATCTTTCTTTTTCTGTTTTTTTAGCTGCACAAACGGATAATTTTGTTTTTATTTATCACTGAATTTTCATTTTCCCGAAAATAATTTAAATCACATTTACTTTTCATGACACTTTTTAATAAAGTTATGAAAAAGTTTTTTTTTGTATTTGGGTTTAAATTTTGCATTTTACGGTTATCATGATTGAGGGCAGTTTGCTAATAAAAGTTTTTTGATATTAAAGGGTGATGAAAATGAATTTGACGGGTGATAAAATTTTATTTTTTAAAACGATAAGGGGTGCCCATGAAAATTTGTCAATTGTGATGGCGTTATTTTCAAATTTGAAAGAATGCTATTAATGTAATACAACAATTTCCCTTTAAAACTATTCCACCAGGTTTAAGTGTATCTTCGCTTCGTACAAAAAAAACTTGACGTAAGAAATAAGGAAAAAAAACCAGATTGAACCCTAAAATCAAACGTATTTATGAGTACAAACGCACAACTCCCAATAATTTCTTGACAAATATGAGGGACCAAAACAGTTGACCAAAATGACCTGAAAATTACAACATCCAATTCACACCTTGTCGCGAATTGTTTGAAAAATGACCTTTTGTGGGGTTTTTTAAATCGAAATCAAACACCCGACATTGTAGGCTATATAAACTAATTTTAAATTATTATAAAAAAAAGCAAAAAAATTTTACACCACAAAAAACTTAAACTAAAAATTTGTTTGATCCCCAAACATTAACCTCTTTATTTCAAAGAAAAAAAATACGAAAAAAAACTGCGCAAAAAGATAAAAAAAAAAAAAAAATAAATGCAATAATCATAAAATTAAAAATACTAAATCAGTAAACAAAATGACAAATACAGACCATATAACAGTAAAATAAGAGAAACAATAGAAGTTGATTTATTTAACGCCCTTCAGATTGATGTTAAAATGTACCATTGCTGCCTTTTTTAACGAATTTTTTTTTGAAAGAGCGCTTACCGCCTTATATGGGAAATTTTAAAAAACCCCCTGTTAACGCGGCTTGTTTAAAATATTTGTGATAATATTTTTTGAAATGTCAGGGAAAGTTTTTTTGAATAAAAAATATTAATGAAAAAATTTTATATATATTATAATATATATATATATTATATTTTAAAATTATTATATATATAATTTTATTACAAAATTTCACATTGTGTGTTGTTTGTGTATTTGGGTTCATGTATGGTGTGTGGTATGTACTATGCCTCCCGGGGTATACAGTGGTAAAGGTCGGCCTCTCTCCGAGGGGCGGGGGTTTTGCGCCCCGCCATGGCGCAGAATTGCATGCTTTTTCTTGATTTGCGAAATTCTGGGGAAGGACTCGGGTTTAGCCGAGTCAGCAACCGCTGACCACGTGAGCGAGTCGGGATTGCGACACAGGGCCCGGGGTCTCCTCTGGCATAGCCCGGGGGAGGGTAAAACTTCGCATACGGGCTTTTCCTTATTTACATATATTATATATTATATAATATATATTATATTATAATATATATATATATTATACCACTATGTGATATATGTATATGCACATACAAAAATTTGGTGTATGTGTGTGTGTGGTGTGGTGTGTGGTGTGTGTTACATATATATATACAAAATACATATATATAAAATATTAATAAAATATATATATAATAATTATTATACATATATATATATATACATACACAATGGTATAGCGTATTGCAATAACATATATGTGTGTGTCTGTGTGTGTGTGTGTGTGCGTGGTGTTGTTTATGGACACGTTGGGTTTATTTGTGTATGTATGTATATATGTTTGTTGTTGTGTTCTGTGTGATATTATATATATATATTATATATAATATATTATATTTATATATATATATGTGTGGTTGGTGTGTGTGGGTGTGTGTTGTGTGTGTTTTGTGTGTACAATATATACATATATACACACATATATATAACTTTTAATTTTATATACATATTATATAAATATATATATATATATTTATATATAATATAATATTATGTGTGTGTGGTGTGTGTGTGTTTTGGTGTGTGTGTTGTGTGGTGTGTTATTACATTATATATTTTATATATATATATATATATATATATATATATATTATAATATATAAAATATATTATGTGTTGTGTGGTTTGTGTTTTTGTGTTTTGGGGTGTGTTGTGTGGGTTTGTGGGTGGTGTGTTGCGTTTGTGTGTGGTGGTGGTTGGGTGTGTGTGTGCTATATATATAAAAAAAATATAATTTATATTTTTAATATATAATATATATATATAAATTATATATAATATATATTGTGTGGTGTGTGTGTTGTGTGTGTGTGTGTGTGTGTGTGTGTGTGTGTGTGTATTAATTATATTTTATATAATATATATATAATATATATATATATATAATATTTATGTGTTGTGTGTGTGTGTGTTGTTGGGGTTGTGGTGTGGGTGTGTGTGTGTGTGTGTGTTGTGGGGGGGTGTGTTTGTGTGTGGTTGTGTGTGTGTGTTGTGTTTTTGTGCTAAGATAATCATATATATATATACAATATTATTAAAATTTTTAATATATATATATAATAATATATTATTATATACATACATATAATATATATTATATATATATATATTTTAAATATATATATATATATATATAATATATATGGTGGGGTGTGTGGGGGTGTGTGTGGTGATTGTATATTATAAAATTTTATATAATTAATATATATTAATTATATATATATATATATATTAACGTTACACACACACACACACACCCACACCACACACACCACAACACCACACACACACACACACACACACACACAACACACACAACACACACACAACAATATTATGCGTATATATATATTATATATATATATTATAATTTATTATATATATTATAATTAATTATATTTTATATTAAAAATATAAAGCAGCCTAAACAAGTAAAACGTAAAACAAAACCAGCACCTAAGGTGCTAAAAATATGAATTGGGTTTTTTATGCACTTATTTATTATAATCTAAAAATATTCATGTTTAAACTTGTCAGACTAGCTTTACTTAGTCCACTTTTGTTTTACAGAAATTGTAATAGTTCACCTAACACTTGGGGTTTCATAAACGTTTTCTTTTATTTAGAAAAACGTTTCCCCGATTCTTTTTAAACATTTATCCAGAATATATAGGCTCTGAATCCCATAAAGAAACAATTTTTTTTTAAAAAATTATTCCCTTTTTTTGCTTTTTTTTTTAAAAA
>NW_023653825.1:0-4796 GCF_015228065.2 Penaeus monodon
AAAAAAAAAAAAAAAGGGGGGGTCCAAAGCCCCCCCGAACTGCAAATACAAATTTAAACGCGCGTTCTTACGTGGCGGATTCATTTACCCAACGTTCTTTTCTTAGTTTTAAAGTGATTCCCGGGCCGCCTCGAGGGTTTTTCGGCCTTTAAAAAAATTGGCCGTCTCATTCGGGGTCGTCTGGTGTGAGAGAGAGGGAAAACAAACGTGAACCGGAGAGCGTTCGCCCATTTTTGGCTTAAAAAACAAGAGGGCTAACAGACTCTCCGGTTCCGTCTTGTTTTCCCCCTTTTCCCTCTCACACCAGACGCCCTGAATAACCGCCCAATTTTTTTAAAAAGGCCGAACCCATCGAGGCGGCCGAGGAAATCATTTTTAAAATCTCAAGAATAGAACTGTTGGGGTAATACTCCCGCCCGCTAATAACGCGCAAATTTTGGTATTTCGTGGGGGTCTTTGTAAACAATTTTTCGTCCCTTTTTCTTTTTTTTTTTTTTTTTTTTTCTTTTTTTTTTTTTGGATATTTTTTTTTTTATTTTTCTTTCTTTGAGGTAATTTACTTTTTTCGGTAAAAGGGGTTTTTTTCTAGGCTACTTTCTGTTCAAATAAATTAGTATCTGTTTAAAAATCGTAAAAAAAAAATTTTTTAAAAAATGCCCACAGGGGCCGCCTCCTATTCTCCTGCTTATCATTTTCCGGGGAAATAACAAACAAAAATACTCAACTAATTAGATGCATAAAAAAAAAATAAAAACACAAATAACTTATTTTTCCTTCTTACTCACAAAGCAGGGAGAGGCCCAGGGAAAAAAGCTTTTAACTATCATAAAAAATTTAAATTCCCTGAAAAAAGCCTTCGATCTGGGCTGGCCATTATGTTTAAGAGAAAAGGGCCCTTGAAACCGTGGATCTCGCGTGAGTGTCGTTCATTCTATTCTAAACCCAACAGCTTTTCCCTGAGGGAAAAAAAGGGGAAATTTTTTTTTCCTTCTTCTTCGTGCAGGGGGAGAAAACGACATTTGAGAGGTTAGTGAGCCCCCCTTTTACGATCAGTTTTACTTAAAAAAAATACTGTTACTTCCACACATGGTGGTAAGATTGCATAAAAGGATAAATAAATTTTTTTTTATATATGGGGCTACGAAGGTTTACGTTGCTTTTGAAAGAAAAAAATGTTTTGGGAGCACAGATTTTGCACGATTTAGTCTAACCCTGTCTTCAGTTAAAAATTTGCATAATATATAAGTATTTTTTCTTCGCACAAGTAACCGGGGTTCATCCGCAGTGCATCTCCGTTTCGTAAAAAACAAAAAAAAACTATATACAATTATTTTTAAAATCTTTTCCCAAAAAAATAAAATTTACAAATAACAAAAAAAAACTTGTTGCCACCCCAAAAAACAAGAGCATGAACAAAACGTAAAAAGATATAAATCGTGCGAAGAGAAAGCGAAATGTTCTAACTTGGGGAACGAACCCCGCACACCGGGGAAAAAAATCGGGAATCGAAAAAGGGGGTTGCGGCGGGGATGGAGAAAAGAGAGAAGAAAGAAAGGGAAGGGGAAAGGAAGAAGGGGGGAAAAAGGAAAAATCAAAGGTGGAACAAACAAGAGCAAAAGACGTCACAACAAACAAATGTGAAACGGAGGGGAAGGAAAAATGGGGAAAAGGGGGGAGGAAGGGGGAAGGGGGGAGAAGGAAAGGAGGAAAGGGGAGAAGAAGGAAAAATTACGGGGAAGGAAAAAGGGGGGGAGGGATGAGAGGGGGGAAAAGGAAGAAGGAAGAAAAAGGGGGGAAAAGGAAGGGAAAGGATTAAAGAGGAAAAAAAGGATACGGAAGAGGGAAAAAGGGAAAGGAGGGGGGGGGAGGGGGGAACGGGAAGAAGGGGGCGGGGAAGGGGGGAGAGGGGGGGAGGGGGGAGGGGGGAAGAGAACACAGACAGGAATTTTTTGTCTCGTGTCCTTTTGATGCCAGTGTTGCAAGCTCCTCCCCCCCCCCCCCTCACCCCCACCTTCCCCCTTCCCCTCCCCCTCCCCCCAGGCTCGTTTTTTTCCCCAAGAATTTGGGTCAAACTTGCCTATCCTTTTGTTCCCCTTTTTGTGTATGTTGAGTGAGCTCGTGTGTGTGTGTGTGTGTGTAAAAAATACGTACGGTGTGTTGTTTCGTGTTTGTGTGTGTTGTGTGTGTGTGTGTGTGGGTTTTGTGTGTGTGTGGGGGTGTGTGTGTGTGTGCGTTGTGTGTGCGTGTGCGTGCGGGGGCGTGTTATAAAACCCCGTGCGCCGTCGGAGTCCGAGTAAAATCAATTTATTCCCGGAAGAAAGTTTTTGAATTAAAAAAATGAATTTCCAAAATTTCCCCAAACTTCACGTGGTTTTGGTTTTCTTTCTTTTTCAACTTCCCTTTTCATTCCGAAGACAAAAGCTCTGGGACTTTTAGCTTAATTACACTCAACCCCAAAACCAAACACAAGAAAAGAGGGAAAAAAAAAGCTAAAGAAAAAAAGGGACAAAAAAGAGAAAGAAAAGAAAAAAAATTAAAAAAAAAAAAAAGAATGAAGGGAAAAAAGCTAAAAGGAAAAAGAAGAAAGAAAGAAAAAAAAGAAAAAAAAAAGAAAAAAAAAAAAATATAATACATAGACCCACACAAACCACAACAAACACACACAAAAACCACCAACACACACACACAATATTATAATATTATTATTATATATATTATTATATATTAATATTATATTATGTTTTGTTTTTGTGTGTGTGTGTGTGTTTTTGTGTGTGTTTTGTTGTGTGTGTTGTGGGGTGTTTTTTTGGGGTGTGTGTCTTGTATAATTAAAATCATAAACCCCTTACTTACTTTTCAAACAAAAAAGGGCAAACAAAAACAAAAACAAACGATTTTTTCTCGCCTGAGTAAAGCTTGGGCCCCAAGGGAAACTGAGGGTCCGAGCGAGAGGGGTGCCGAGCTCGCGTTTTAAAAATAAAATCCCGGACACTGCAAAGTAATTTGTGTGTGTTTATGTATAAATAAAATATATATATATATAATTTTTATATTATATATATATATATATTTTAATTTTTTTTAAATTTTATGTATGTTAAAAATATATATATTTTAATATATTATATATATTATATATATAATTTTAATATATAATTGTGTGTGTTTTGTGTGTTTTTGTGGTGTGTGTGGTGTGGTGTGTGTGTGTGGTGTGTTTTTGGGTGGTTTTGTGTGTGTGTGTGTTCATATAGCATATCAATATATGTAATATCAATATATCCTATATATAATTTTATATACACAACACACCAATATATATATAATATATATATATATAATATAATATATATATATATAATATTAAAATTTTATTACCATATATAAATTAATTTTGATAAATACACCCATATTAATAAGTAAGATATAGTATAGAAATTATAGAATATATTACATATATGATATATATTTAATATATTTATTATATATCGTATATATATTTATTCATTTATATACACACATAATACATAACATATATATACAAAAACATATATACACAAACATATATATATATATATATATTAATAATATATATAATATATATATAATATATATAGACAGATAGATAGTTTATATAGATAGATAGATAGATAGATAGATGATAGATATATATTATATATATATATATATATATATATATATATAGATAGATAGATATAGATATAGAATAGATATATATACGTAATTATTATTTCCTTATATACACTCATATATACATATACATATACATAATATACACAAACATATATACATATATAATACATATATATACATATATACACACACAACAACACACACACACACACACACACAACAAATATATATATATATATTATATATATATATTAATATATATATAAAAACCCAACATATATATACACATCTAGTATACACCACAAAACACACACACACACCACACACCACACACACACACACACACACAACACACACACACACACATATATATAATATAGATATAATATATATATTTTATATATATATATATATAAAATATATATTCTGGTTTTATTCCTTTAAACATGAAAGACGAAACTTACGAAAATCATTAAAAAACAACAACTAAAAATTTGCCTTTAAAAAAAACAAAAAAAAAATAAGATGAAAAACGCCCTTTCTACACCTCTACCTCTTATTTTTTCTTACTATTTTTTTTTTATAAAGATCCATAGGCCCCTTGTCATTTTAAATTTGGGGAGCTCGGGCTGACAACCAGCTGTTGCCTCAGATAAAACGAGGTTCCTTCCTGCAGTCCCCGGGCGAGGCGGGGGGGGGGGAAGGGCGAGGGCGAGGGGGGGGAGGGGGCACGAGGGAAGGGTGAGGGGCAAGGGAGGGGAGGGGAGGGGGGGAGAGGAGGGGAAGGGGGGGGAGGGAGGGAGGGTAAGGAAGGGAGGGGAAGGGAGGGAGGGGAGGGGAAGGAGGGAAAGGGGGAAAGAGAGGGAATGAGATTGAAAAAGGGAGTTGGAAGAGGGGAAGGACACGGAGTGAGAGAGGATGGAAAGGGAAAGGGAAGAGATGGAGCATGTTGAGAAAGAGGGCGGAGATAAAGAGTAAAGCGAAGATGGGAGTATGAAAGGAGAGAAAGTAAGAAGAAGGAAATAGTATATGACGAATTCGAAAGGGAACAGAGATAGTGGACGAACAAGGACGGGAATAGTAAAAAAAAAACGAAATCAGAAAAGAAAAGAAAAAGAATAAGAAAGAAAAAAACGAAAAGAAGA
>NW_023653826.1:0-4795 GCF_015228065.2 Penaeus monodon
CTTATATCCTATGCCATATATATATATATTATATATAGTATGCATATATATATATATGCTATTATATATATATGCATATATATATATATATATATGGATTATATATCATATATATATATATAATATATATATAATCTATATATTATATATATATATTATATATATATATATATATGCATATATATATATAATATAGCATATATATATATATATATATATCTATGCCTATCTATAACTATCATATGCATATATATATTATATATATGCATATATTATATATTATATATATATATGCATATATATCTAATTATGCTATATCTATAAAAAAAACATATACTTATATATATATATTATAATATATGCATATATATATATATATATATATATATATTATATATATATGCATATATTAATATACTCATAATATATAATATATAATATATAGCTATAATCTATATTTATATATATTATAGCTGCATATATACTATCTATCGCTCTCTCTCTCTCTATATCTCTATCTATCTCTCATCTCTATTTTATATATATCTATATATGCATATATATATATATCTCTATCTATCTCTCTATCTATATCTATATAAGATATATATCTGCCTATATCTATATCTCTATCTATCTGCATCATCTCATCTCTCTATCTATATCTATGATACTCTCTCCTCATATAATCTATATATATACTATCTACTATGCACATATCTTATCTATATCTCTATATCCTCGTATACTATATATATATACTCGTCTCTATGCATCTCTCTCTCTATCTTCCTCTCTCTGAGCTCTCTTAACTAGCATCTATCGCTCTAGCTCTCTTCTCGCTATATCTCTATGCTATCATCTCATCTCTATTGCATCTCTTATCTATATCTCTACTATATAGTACTCTCTCTCCTATGCCATTCTCTCTTCTCTCTCTCTCTCTCTCATCTCTCTCTCTCTCATATCTCCCTGCACTCTCTCTCTCTCTCTCTCTCTATCTCGCTCTCTTCTTCTCTCTCTTCCTTGCCCGCTGGGCCTCCTGCCCTGCGCCTTGCTATCGCTAAATACCACCTCCTCCCTGACTCAGGACTCGAACCTGGTCCCCTCCGGGGTATGAAACCGGAAGCCATGCTAAACCAACCATGCCACACGCCACTAAAAGGAGTTGTGCAACAGGATCTTACTAGCTCCCTATCCATTACCTGTCTACTCATACTTGAGTAATGACAGCGAAGGTTTTTACGCTCACTCCCCGTGGGGCACTTCGGTGGAAATTGATTTAGCAATTCAAATCCTATGTCATTGTCCGAGGTGTATTTTAATGAAAGAATGGAATAATGCCATGCCGCAGTGGTATCGATAAGTAACAAAAACCCTCCCTGACCAGGACTCGAACCTAGGTCACTCCCGGGTATGAACCCGGAAGCCGTGCTAAACCAACCCTGCCACCACGCCCACTAAAAGGAGTGTGCAACTAGGATCTTACTAGCTCCATAGACATTACCTGTCTACTCTACTTTGAGTAATGACCCGCGAAGGTTTTACGTACTTGTTCCCCTTGGGCACTCGGTGGAACCTTGATTTAGCAATTCAAAATCCTATGTCAGATGTCCTGAGGGTGTTATTTTATTACACGGATGGAATAATGCAATGCCGCATTGATATCGCTAAATACCACCTACCCTGACCAGGACTCGAACCTAGGTCACTACGGTATGAAACCGGAATCCATCTTTCCATCTTTCATAAATACACCTCAGGACATCTGACTAGGATTTTGAAATTTGCTAATTCAATTTCCCGAGTGCCCACGGGGAGTGAGGTAAAACTTCCGCTGGTCATTACTCCATTTGATAGACATTAAATGTCTATGGAGCTAGTAAGATCCTAGTTGCACACTCCTTTAGTGGGTCGTGTGCATGTTGGTTTATGCACTGGCTTCCGGTTTCATACCCGAGTGACCTAGGTTCGAGTCCTGGTCAGGGAGGGTTGTTATTATATATATATATATATATATATATATATATATATTATATATATATATATATATATATAATATACTATATATATATATATTATATATATGCATTATGATATCTCATATATAATCTATGCGATATTATATATATTATATATTATATATATTATATATATATATATAATGCATTCTATCTATCTTAGTATCTCTATCATATATATTATATATCTATAATATAAATCTAGCTCTTATAGTATCATATACCTCTCTATATCTAGATATAATATATATATATAATATATATATATATATCATAATACTCTTATCTATAATATATATATATATATATATATATATGACTATATATATCTATAGATATATTATATATTATATATATATATAGATATATATTTTATATATATATATTTTTATATTTAATATATATATTTTTTTTTTATATATATATAGTTATTTATATATATATATATATATATATATATATATATGCATATATATATTATATATATATATATGCCATAAATATATACATATGCATAAATATATACATATGCATATATATATATATATATATATATATATATATATATATATATATATATTATATATATATATATAACAAACCCTCCCTTGCACCAAGGAACTCGCACCTAGGTCAACTCCGTGTATGAAAACCGAATGCCGTGCTAAAACAACCATAGCCACACGACCCACTAAAAAAAAGGAGTGTGCAACTAGGATCTTACTATCTCTAACCATAACCATGACCTGTCTACTCAATACTTGAGTAATGACAGCGAAGTTTACGCTCACCGGCGTCCCCGTGGGCACTCGGAAATTGATTTAGCAATTCAAATCCTATGTCAGATGTCCTGAGGTGTATTTTATGAAAGATGGAAAGATGGCTTCCGGTTTCATACCCGGAGTGACCTAGGTTCGAGTCCTGGTCAGGGAGGGTTGTTATTTATCGATATCAATGCGGCATTGCTTATTCCCATCCTTCAAAAATACCCTCAGGGACATCTGCATAGGATTTGAATTGCTAAATCAATTTCCACCGCGTTGCCACGGGGAGTGAGCGTAAAACTTCGCTGTCATTACTCAAGTATGAGTAGACAGGTAATGTCTATGGAGCTAGTAAGATCCTAGTTGCACACTCCTTTTCGTGGTCTTGTTGGCATGGTTGGTTTTCGCCTGGGCTTCCGGTTTCAATACCCGGAGTGACCTAGGTTCGAGTCCTGGTCAGGGAGGGTTGTTATTTATCGATATCAATGCGGCATTGCATTATCCATCTTTCATAAAAATAACACCTCAGGACATCTGACATAGGATTGTGAATTGCTAATCAATTTCCACCAGTGGCCCACGGGGAGAGTGAGCGTAAAACTTCGCTGTCATTACTCCAAGTTATGAGTAGACAGGTAATGTCTATGAAAATGCAGTAAATCCCTAGTTTGCACACATCCTTTTAGTGGGTCGTGTGGCGATGGTTGGTTTAAGCACTGGGCTCCGGTTTTCATACCCGGATGACCTAGGTTCGAGTCCTGGTCAGGTGAGGGTTGTTATTTATCGATATCAATGCGGCATTGCATTATTCCATCTTTCATATATATAGTATTATATATATATATATATATATAATATATAGATATAGATTATATGCATATATAGATATATATATTTATATATATTATATATTATATTATATATATATATATCTATCATTCATCTATATATCTATCAATATATATAGTATTATATATATATATATGCATATATATATATATCTACATATATATATATATATATATATTCTCTATATCATATATATATCATATATATATAATATATCTTATATATTATATATAGTATATTGCAGATAATATTTGATATATATATATGCAATATTATATATCATATAATGCATATATATATATATATAATATATATATAGATATATATATATATATATATATAATGCATATATATATGCATATATTATATATAATATATATATATATATATATATATATATATGCATATATAGTATCTATATAGAATAATATATATATATATATATATATATTATATGCATAATATATA
Organism: Penaeus monodon; assembly: GCF_015228065.2. Classification (NCBI taxonomy): domain Eukaryota; kingdom Metazoa; phylum Arthropoda; class Malacostraca; order Decapoda; family Penaeidae; genus Penaeus; species Penaeus monodon. The sequence goes on from NW_023653826.1 coordinate 4,103, forward strand.
TTATATATTATTTTTATTAAAATATAATGCATTATATATATATATAAAATATATATATATATAATATATATAATATATATATTCAAAATTTTAAAATATAATAATATATATAAAAATAATTTTATATATAATTTTGCCATATAATAATATATATATATATAATATATATATGCTATAATAATTTTATATATATATTATAAAAATATATATTATATCTATATATATAAAGCATATAATATATGCTATATAAATATATATGCATTATATAATATTATATAAATTTTTTTTTTTTTTTTTTTTTTTTTATCCCTCCCCTACAAGAAAAAAATAATAAAAGTCTGTTCAAATTTCCAAAACTTTCTAAAAAGGATGAAAATTTTACTTTGGCCCAGTTTTCTCTAGTGTCACAGGTGAGGATAGGAAGACCAGGCCCAGGGCCCATGCCATCGCTCCTTTTAGGTGGCCTGATTTGCGCTCTACTCGGTGGGTTCATGGCCCTTCCCTGAGTTTTTTAGAAAAGAAAATACATAGAAACAAAAAAATTTTTAATTTTCAAATAGCTTCGTTTGGGTTTAAAACCTTCTTTAGTCATGTCTGTTTTACAATTTTTTTTACTATATAACAATTTTTGCAACCATTTAAAGTCTTTTAGCACAATAAATGCCTTTTACTTATTACACTCGAAAAATAGCC
>NW_023653829.1:0-4795 GCF_015228065.2 Penaeus monodon
TAATGTTTATGGGGGTTGTAATATAATATTATATATATATTTTATTATATATATTTTATATAAGCATATAAATAATTGATAAATAATATATAAATATATATATTATATATATATTACCACACACACAACACACACCACACACAACACACCACACACACACACACAACACACACACACAACAACAATATAATATATTATATTATATATATATTTTATAATTATAATATATATTAATTATGTATATGTATATATTCGTGGAAAAGTTCCGTGCCGGTCTCAAACCCCCATGAAGGGGGCGGCTGGCAGCAGGGGGCATCCGGGTTAAAAAAAACCAAAATGTGATGCGGATCATTCGCTGTATATTATATATTATAAAATTATATTATATATATTATTATATTATATAAACATAATTGTAAATGTGTGTGTCTAATCTTATCATAATATATTATATATATATATATATATAAAATTATATATTATATTAATATATATTATAATAATATATATATATTATATATATAATATATTTTATATAATATATATATATTAATATATATATATATAATAATATATATATATTAATATCTATATATATAAAATATATATATATATTGCATATATATTATTATATAATATTTAATATATATATTAATATATTATATATATATATATATATGCATATATATATTTTATTTTATATATATGCAAATATTAAAATTTTATTATATATGCATATAATATAATATATTATATAGCTTATTATAATTTTAATAAAGCATATATTTTATTAAATATATATATAATATATATATTATATATAAATATATATATTAAATAAAAGATATAATTTTAAACTTTTATTGATTAGCCCAATTCCTATATATAATATTTAATATATATATAATATATTATATATATATATAAATATAAAAAAAAAAAAAAAAAAAAAAAAAAAAAAAATATATAATATTAAATTTTAAAATATATATAAAAATTTTAAATATATATAATATATATAATATAAAACTAAAATATTTTTTTTGGGTTTTGGGTTTTGGGGGTTTTTTTTTTGTTTTTTTTTTTTTTTTTTTTTTTTTTTTTTTTTTTTTTTTTTTTTTGGGTTTTTTTGGGTTAAATTTAAAAAATTATTATTAAATTAAATACAATATATTAATTACATTTTTTTTTTTTTTTTTTTTGTTTTTTTTTTTTTTTTTTTTTTTTTTTTTTTTTTTTTTTTTTTTTTTATTTTTATTTTTAAAAATAAAAAAAAAAAAAAAAAAAAAAAAAAAAAAAAAAAAAAAAAAAAAAAATTTAATATTAAAATATATATATATATATATATTATAATATACTGCAATGATCCCATCACCCCTTTTGGCTTGTTTTTAAACCCGATGCCCTTCCTCGCCCCCCCCCTTTCATCGGGGTTGAGCCCGGGCAGGGACTTTCCACGATATATATCATATACATACATATATATATAATATATAATATATTATATTTAAAATATTTATATATATAATGTGTTGTGTGTGTGTGTGTGTGTGTGGTGGGGTTGTGTGTGTGGTGTGTTGTGTGTGTGTGTGTGTGTGTGTATATTATAATATATTTTATAATATTTAATTTTATATCATATATATTTTTTGCTATTATTTAAATTTTTAAAATATTTTTATATATAATATATACATACATACCACTATTGTACATGTACAATGTGTGTGTGTTGTGGTGTGTGTGTGTGTTGTGTGTGGTGTGTTGGGGTTTTTGTGTGTGTGGTGTTGTGTTGTTTGGTGTTGTGTTGTGTGGTGTTGTGTGTGTGTGTGGTGGTGTGTGTGTGTTTGTGGTGTGTGTGTCAACACATTGCTGTAGGTATGTAGTATGTATGTATTAACCATATGCATGTACTTATTATATATATATATATATATATTATATATATTAATATTTTAAAACCACACACACACACACACCACACACACACAACACACACACACACATTAATATATATATATATATATATATATATATATTATAAAATATATATATATACATAATATTATACAATAAAAATACATACAAAATTTTATTTTTATATATATTTTATTTATATATATTATTAAATTATAATATTATAAAATTAATAAAATATATTTATATATAATATATATATATATTAATTTATATTTATTTTAATTTAAAATATATATATATATATATAATAATATATATTATAACATATATATATATACATACTTTTTAAAAAAACATATAATTAAAAAATTTAAAATAAAGAGGAAGGAGGAGAGAGGGAGAGAGAGAGGAGAGGAGAGAGAGAGGAGTAGGGGTGGGAAAGTTGGGGGTTGCCAGTATTGTCATGTTTACGTAATTTCCTTTTACCATTCCCTCTTCATCCCCCATTTCAATCCCCCCTTTTTTTTTTTTTCTGATTTCCCCTCCTCTAGTTTTCTTAAGAGGAAAAAGAAAAGACGAATTTACGAAGACGAGAGCGCGAAGGGGACCCCGAAATAAAAAAAAAAAAAACTAGAGGAAGAAAAACTTAGAAAAAGAAGGGAAAACGAGGAAGTATAAGATGGAGATGATGATAAAGCGACAAGAAAAAAACGTTCAAGCTAAAAACCTAAGTAGGCTTTTTCCGATCAGCACATGAAATCCCATCGGCCCAAACTTCCTTGACAAAAACACGCCGAAAAAAATTAAATAAAAAAAATACAAGGGAAAAAAAAAAAAAAAAAAAGAAAAAAAATATATAACACACAATATACATTTTTTAAAGTACAAAAAACGGGGGAAAGTTGCTTCTCAATTGCTCGCCATTTTTGCTATAGAGCTCTCGACCCCGCACTGACGCTCTTACGCTTTCCCTTGACGGCGAAATGATCAATGTTGAGTAACTCCCGGGTTTTATGTCTCTATTAATTTTTTTCCCCTTTTTTTTAAATGTAAAAGTTAATTTAATTCAAATTTAAATTTTAAATTTTTTGTTTTTCCCTTTTTTTTAATGTTTTCCCTTTTTTTTAAATGAAAAATTTTTTAATCTAATGCGCTCATTTATGTTTGTAGTGCCTGGCCGTTTGTTTTCTGACGTTTTTGCCATTTATTTTTTTCAGCCATTCATGACTTATCGTATACGTGGACAGTTAAATTGGGTGTCTATTACAATTTATCTATTTATTTACTATCTATCTATTTTTGGGTCTACACAAATTTTTCCACGTATTTATTTCTTATCCGTCCTTTCTACTTTTCATATTTTTCTGTGAAAAGAAAAAATAAAGGAAGAAAGGAAAAAAATAAAAAAAAAAAGGGGGAGAGGAAAGGAAGGAAAGGAAGAAAGGAAAGAAAGGAAAAAGGGAAAAGGGAAAAAAAAATAAAAAAAAAGAAGAAAAGAGAAGAAAAAGAAAAAAAAAAAAAAAAAAAAAAAAAGAGAAAAAAGAAAAAAAAGAAAGAAAAAAAAAAAAAAAGAAAAAAAAAAAAAAAAAGAAAAAAAAAAAAAAAAAAAAAAAAAAACCCTTTAAAATAAAAAAAAGTAAACCCACCCCTGCCTCTTTTGGGGCTTCCCCGCTGTGAAATGCGGCAATAATTGAATAAATTTTCAATTAAATTTCAGTTTTAAAGGCAGATGCAAATGACGAAGCGGGGGTCGGGCGGCGCGCGTGCGGGCGGAAATTGCCCCAGTGTGGGGGCTGATTCTGATGTTGCAAATTGTAAGGGGGGGGGGGGGGGGAAAGGAAAAAAAAGTTGTTGAAATTGGGGGGCGTGGGGAAATGGGGGGGGTAATGATGCTGGTGGTGGTGGGGGTGGTGGTGACGGTGGGGGTGATTAGACGTTGGTGGTGGTGATGGTACGGTGGTGGTGATTATGACTTGGGGGTGGGGTGGTGACGGGGGGGGTGATTATGACTTGGTGGTGGTGATGGTGACGGTGGTGGTGATTATACGTTGGGGGGTGGTGAGGTGATATGAGTTTGGGGGTGGTGATGGGGTGAGACGTTGGTGGTGTGATGCGTTGGTGATGGGGATGGGAGAGACGTTTTTGGTGATGGTGTGAACGTTGGGGATGGTGATACGTTTGGGGGTTTGGGGAGGTGATGATGCCCTTGGTGGGGGTGATGGGGATGATGACGTTGGGGGTGGTGGGGGGGATATGACGTTGGTGGTGGGGTGGTGATGAGACGTTTTGGGGGTGGTGAGGGGATGATCTTGGGGGATGGTGAAAGACGTTGGTGGTGGTGATGGTGATGAGGCGGTGGTGGGGGTGATGGTGATGAAAGTTGGGGATGGGGATGGTGATGAGACGTTGGGGGTGAGGGGATGGACGTGGTGATGGTGATGCGTTGGGGGTGGTGTGGGGTACGTTGTGTGTGATGGGGATGATGACGTTTTTGGGGGTGGTGAGGTGATATGACGTTGGTGGTGGTGATGGTGTGATACGTTGGTGATGGTATGAGTTGGTGGTGGTGATGGTATATGGCGGTGGTGGGGGTGGGGTGATGTGATGACATGGGCAATAGGGGAACTAAAAAACCGCTCAGCAACAACAAAACACCAAAAATATCCAAAATACTAAATTTCCAAAACATCAAAAAATTAGCCTAAAAAAAAAAAAAAAAAAAAAAAAAAAAAAAAAAAAAAAAAAAAACGGATGCAACAAAGGAAAGAAAAACAAAGAAATTAAAAACCACGAAAAGCAACAAAAAAGGAAAAGGCAAACCCCCGGAAATTCCGCCTTTCATTCAAAGCCGCACAGGAAGGATCGCACCACGGGT
>NW_023653830.1:0-4794 GCF_015228065.2 Penaeus monodon
ATGAAAAAAAGGAAGTCGGATTCTCATTAGAGAATCAAGGAGCTGATAAAAGTAGCGGAAATTAAAAACGACAACAAAAATAAAACAGCATAAAAGATTTAATTTATTTTTTCAGTAATATATACCTAATTCTTTTCAAACATAGTCCATTTAATTTAATTTACATATATCGTTTTTGTCCATACATTAACTTTCATTATCATATAAATTTTATTCTATAGAAAACTACCACGGGATATACTAAAGACAATTAAAAAAATAAACATATATAAGGATGAAAAAAACTAAGAGAAAACGAAGTAAGAGGGATAATTATAATAATACCTTTTCCTTTACAAAAAAAGAATACCAAAGCAAATGATAAAAAAAAAACCAGTAGAATTACCAATAACACCCAAGACAAAAAGTGATAAAAATTGATGGTAAAACAAAGAAACAAAAACAAAAAGTGGTATAACAAGAAATAATGCCCCCAAAAAAACAAAAATGATAATAAAAATATTTGTGATGATATTTAAATTTGATAAAGATGATGAAATTTTAAAGATGATGGGTGATGATGATGAGGAGAATGAATGTGATGATGATATGATGATGATGATGAGATGTGATGATAGAATGATGATGAGATGATAATGACGATAGTAATAATATAATAAAATAATAATAAAATATATAAAAATAAAAAATAACCCTATTTGATAAAAATAAAAAATAAACAAAAAAAAAAAAACCCAAAAAAATAATAAAAAAATTTTAAAAAAAAAAATAAAATATATAAAAATAATAAAAATTAAAAAAAATAAAAACAATATGATTAATAGAGAGATAATAAAATAATTTTTTTAAAAAAAAAAAAATATAATATAAAAAAAAAATAAAAATTAAAAAAATAAAAAAAATTTTAAAAATATAAAAATATATAATAAAAAATTATTATAAAAAATATAAAATAATAATAAAATAATAATTAATAATAATTAATAAAATAATAAATAAATAATAAAAAAATAAAATTTAATTTAAAAAGGAAAAAAAATTATTTAAAGATATAAACATTGATATGTAATAAAAAAAAATGATAAAATAAAAAAGAATGAAATAAATTTAAAAAAATAAAAATAAAATAAAATATAATAATAATAAATAAAAAATATAATAAAATAAAATAAAACAAAAATTTAAAAATATAATAAAATAATAATAAAATTTAAAATTTAAAAAATAAAATATAATAAAAAAAATATATAATAATAAAATAAAGATATAAAAAAAAAAAAAAAAATAAAATAATAATAATAATATATAAATAAGATAATAATAATTTAATAATTAATATCAAAAAAAAAAATATAATAAAATAATATAATAAAATAAAAATAATAATAATATAAAAATAATAATAATTAAAATAATAATAATAATAAAAAATAAAAAGTAATTCATAATATAAAATGAAAATAATAATAATAATAATATAATAAATTAAAAAAAAATTTATATATATATAAAAAAAAAAATATATAAATTTTTTAGATATATATATAAATGATAATGAGGATAATAATAATAAAATAAAGAAATATAATAAAAAATTTATTTAAAAATTTAATAATATAAAAATTTTAATAATTTTGGTTTTCCCCTTTATAATAAAATTTAAAAATTTAAATAAAATAATTGTAAATAAATATAATTTAGGGAAAAAGTTTTAAAAATAAACTAATTTAATTAAAAAAATTAAATTTAATATAAAATAAAATATAACCTAAAATAAAAACCGGATTTTGAAAAAAAACCCAGTATATAAAACAAAATGATAATAAAAGTAACTTTTTTTTAATGGGAAGGGGATTCAATATGGTTTATTTTTTCGGAATTTTACTTTTCCTTTTTTTTTATAATAATTTTTTTCCCCTTTTGGGGGGCCTATTGGGGGGTTAAGCCGGTGGAGGAATGGGTAATTTTAAAAAAGGTTGTTTTAAGGAAAACTTTGATTGTAATATTGAAAACAACAATAATATTAATAGTAGTAGTAGTAGTAATATTATTAATAATAATAATATTAATAATAATAAAGATAATAAAAAAAAACAAAACAAAAACAATAATTAATAATCTATATAATACAATAATTTGATAATAATAATAATAAAAAAATATATAAAATAATAAAAATAAAAATAAAAAATAATAAAAATAAAACAAATAAAAAATGAAAAAATTATAATGATAATAATAATAATAATAAAATAATAAAATAAAAATAATAATAAATAAAAAAATAATAATATTAAAATATTATATAATATAACAATGTTAATATATTGATACTAATACTATAAAAATACAGTAAAATAAAAAATAATGAAATAATAATGAAAAATTAACCCGGGTTGGGACAGCACTGACTTGGCGGGCTTGCCCAAACCCAGTGGTGGGTAGGCAATCGGGTAAAGTTCCTTCCCAAGGAACAACGGCCGGCCCGGGGACTCGAACCCTCGAATCAGATTCCTCGTGACAGTCTTGAGTCCCATGCTCTAACCACTCGGCCCCGCGGCCCTAATAAAAATAATTAATAAAAAATAATAATAATAAAAATAATATAAAAAATAATAATAAAATAAAATAATGATAATAACAAAAATAAAAATAATAAAATAACAATAATAATATGAGATGAAAAAATTAAAAAAACAACAAAAATAAAGCAATTCAAAAATAAATTAAAACTAAATTTTCAAAAAAATTATATAATATAAGATATAACTAATAATCATAATAATATATGTAATAATGTATAGTAAGGGGAGTAGTATAGTAGTATAGTGTATAGTAAAAAAATATAAAAATAAATAAAAATAATAATAATGAAAATAATAATTAAAATAAAAATTAATAATAATCTAATTAAAATAATAATGAAAATAATAATAAAAAAAATAATAATGATAATAAAAATTTTACCCCTTAAAAATACTCCCACATATACTCATGAAACCCAGTAAAAATTGATTAAAAAAAAATAAAATTAATTTTTTACTCTAAGATATTAATCATAATATAGTAAAAATATTACTAAAAACAAGCACCTCGAAAACTGGGCTAATAATAAACAAACACTACTACCTTATACTCTCACTAAAAATTACTACCAAAAAAACCCACTATTACTACTCCTCCCCTACAACAAATTTCAAAAAAAAAAAAAAACCATGAAAAACAACGACAAAGCAAAAGCCCCACAAAACCCAACAAAAAAAAAAATCATTAGTCACCGTAACCATCACCTCAAAACAAACGCACCTAAAATGCACAATAACAACCGGAGTAAACAGCGTTGGGGGGGGAGTCTCCCGCTGGTAAAGAAAATTGTGGGGGCGTTGTTTGGAAAATTTATAAAGACGCGCTGTGTATTATACGGCTCCCCCATTTAAACTTGTGGAGGGACCCATGGAAGCGAAAAATGGGGAGGATTGTGGGGAGGATGGGCAGGTGGGTGGAAAGGGGGAAAGGGGAAAGGGGGTGGAGAAGGGGGGGGAGAGGGGGGGAAAGGGGTGGAAAAGGGGAAGGAGTGAGGTGGAGAGGGGTGGAAAGGGGAAAGGGGGGGGTGGGAAGGGTGGGGGGGGGAGAAGGGGTGGGAGAGGGTGGGGTGGGGGGGGGGGGGGTGGGTGGGAAAGGGGGAAGGGGGGAGAGGGGGGGGGGGTGGGGGGGAAGAGGGGGGGAGAGAAGGTGGAGGGGTGGAAAGGAGGGAGAGAGGGGGGGAAAAGGGGGGGGGGGTGGGGGGGTGGAGAGGGTGGAGGGGGAGAGGGGGGGGGATGGTAAAGGGGGTTGGTGGGGAAGAGGGGAGGGGGGGGGAAAAGAAAGGGGGGAAAAGGGGGGGCGGGAAGAGGGGGAAAGGGGAGAAGGAGGAGGAAGGGAGGAAAAGGAGGAAAAAGGGGGTTTAAAAGGGGGGAGGGAAAAATTTCAGTAAGAAGAGAAAAAGGGAAAAAAGGAGACGGAACAGCTAGCTTTTTATAAAAATGCACATATCGGACAGGCACACACACACACACAACCACACACACACAAAAAACAAAAAATATATAATTATATATATAATATATATTAATATATATATATATATATTATAATATATATTATATATATATTATATATATATTTAATATATAATTTAAATAATAAACAAAAGAGAAGAAAGAAAAAAGAAGAAAAGAGAAAAAGAGAAAAGAGAGAAAAAAAAAAAGAAAAAAAAAAGAGAAAAAAAAAGAAAGGGGGGGGGGAAATTTATTTAATTATAAATACAATCGCAGAGAAATTTTTTCGCGAGAAGGGGGGGGGGGGGGGGGGGGGCGTGTGGTGTGTGGGTTGCTGCTTTTGGAATTTTCCAGTCCTTGGTGGGTTTCTCTCTGCCCCCTTGTTTTGGGGGGTTGGTTGGGTTTTTTTTTTGTACCTTTACCAAAGATAACTTAACGGATTTACGGATTTTTTTCTTCTCCCTTCCTCCTTATTGATTTTGATAAAAAGTTAAAAAATGGTTTTCAACCCCCACAGTGTGTTGATGAAAGTTCTAAATTTCCCCCACAGCTGCAAATGAGAACAAAAAAACCCGATTAAAAAATGAAACAAAAAAAGAGATAGTCAGATTAATGAATTATGTTTTATAAAAACATCGTAATATATATAAAAATATATACAAAATATATATATTTAATATATATATTATATATAATATATAATTTTATATAAAAAAAAAAAAAAAAAAAACTTTTATTATATATATAATTTTATATA
>NW_023653832.1:0-30249 GCF_015228065.2 Penaeus monodon
TTTTTTTTTTAAAAATTTGTGGCTTGCATCCAATCGTATCCCGGCACGACAAAGTGTGTTGACTGGTGCGCTAGAGGAAGGCCATCTATATTTTGTAATTCACTCTGTACAATGAGTCCCATTGTAAACCTTTCCTATGTCGCTTCTCAATTGTACTGTAATCCTGACATGTATTTATGCAGCATATATTTGCCAGGATATCTACAAGCTGTTAGATAATAACAATCAAAAGGTTATCCTACGTGTAAATGTGGAGTGTCTTGTGATCGTTGCCTGGAGGCGAGGACTTCGGGAAGCCCATTTTCATACCGACAACACAAGAGGGACTCTCCTTAAGTTCTGTCTGAAGGTTGCTGTTACTCTTCACCACCACAGATTAGAGCAAACCATTGCAGCAGTTGCTTTGCATGACGAGTTGCAAAGTTTTTTTTTATCTCCCAATGCTATCAGTTCCCCCTCACTATCCCCTCTCTCTGAAATTATGTGTTTGGCATGATTATTTGGCACTGGATTTTGGTGTAAAGCTTGCATTCTTCGCATAAAGAGTGTTGTTTTGACACCCACCCAACCCCCTCACGTCATTTATCAGGAACAGTCTTGGAGCAGTTGTTGCATTGGTTGGTCGAATTGTTAGCTCGTATATAAAATTTCTCAGTGTTCAGAGTGTTGATGTAACAAAAAAAATGTAATGAATATGGATAATCTGTGACAAGTTGGTAATCGATCTGTAACATTCCGTTGTAGATGACATCAGCTTTTTTGTTGTTCTGAGCGATAGACTTAAAGAGAAAGTTGTTTCTTTACAAGGCGGCACGCATCCCTCCTAATAAACAAAATTTAGGTTTCATAATTGCTTATTAAGTAGGATTACATAGAGCAGCATGCAGCAATTGCCAGACAAAATAAAAGAATGATAATGATGATAATAATTATGGATTTTAGTCTTTCTTTAACAGCTCTGTGCTTTGTGCTTATGCTTTTCTGAAAGTCACAGATCAGCTTTTAGTTAGCATATACAATTTGTTAGACACATAAATCATGATAGTTTTATTTTGATACCTCACAAAAGAAGATTTGCCAGGATTTTTGTAATGCAGCCGTTTTTGAAGGAACAGCTGTGTGCCAGCGGTGCCAGACTACAGGAAAATGGACAAAAAAAAACGTTTTGTTGTATTTTTTTCACAATAGTTTCAATATTTCTCTCCAAACTCTCAAAGATTATCCATTCATCTTTTTCGGAAATATAGCACCACATTTAGATTTTATAGTTAACTTCTTAAGATAATATAACAACAAATAGATATAATTAGCAAAGGTGACCATGCCCAGCCAATCGGCTTTACATTATGAACAACAAACTAAAAAGACAACAGCAACAACAAATCAAACAAAGACACATTGTCACTGATAGAGCATGTCTTGAATATCTCTGTCCAATGTGGTGCTGGCAGCGCTGGTAAGGACATCACCACACGCAGGGTTGGGATGGCGCTGGCCGCTGGTGGTAGGCAGTCTGCACAAACCCTGGCTTCTGTAATCCGTCAAGAATAAACACCTACACCCACTACATTGTGTTTTGATACCTCGGGGAGTGTTAGTTGCTGGTGGCTTAAATGGGACAGGGGGTTTTGTATTTTGGGATTCTTTATCTTCATGGAAATAAGAAAAGTGTGTAAAGTGGTGGGGAGTCCTGGTTTAAAAGAAATGAAAAAGGGTAACCGACACCTCCTGCTGTCAATCTTTTGTATGTGAGCAATTAAAGCAGTATTTCTTTAATCACTTCAAATGAAATTGTTAAGCCATTGATCTGCTGTATTTCTGCTATTTTTTGTGCAAACTTTTTAATCCAAACAAATTTATTAAGCACCACAATGTCAACCCTTCTTTTTTTTCATTTTTTTTTTCTTCATCATTCCTTTTTTTTCCTCTTTTTACCATGGGCCTATGCCCCCCCTTTCCAAAGACTATTTCACCGTACCTAGCCCCATCATTTTGTACCCCCCACTTTAAACAGACTTTATGATCCTTTTTGGAAAAAAAAAAGGGTCCCCCAAAAGAATGTCCCATTTTTTAATTAAATTCAGTAATTTTTTCTGTTTTATATGGTTTTAAATTTATGTGTTTTCCACAGCATCAGAACTAGAGAGGGGAATTTCTTCTAAGTCTTTTGGACAACTTGACGTTATGATTTTTTTTTTTGGGGTTTTGGTTTTTTTTTTGAATACCCAAAAACATTTTAAAACGTGATGCTACTACTGAGGAAAAAAAAAATGCAAAAAATAAGTAAAAATTGTGGAAACCGGGAAGGTTTTGTTTTCCATAAAGAAATATATGATCACCTTTTATTAAGTGATGAAGAAACCCACTTTTTTTAATTTTGGAAAGGGATTTTATGAATTTGCTTCTTACAATTAGTTTTTTTTGGATTTATCTTATTAATGGGGCTTTTTCCCTTTTTAAAAAACGGCTTTTTTTTAATCTCGGAAAAATTTTCTTTTTTTTCTGTTTAAATAAATAATTCCCTTTAGCCCCAAAAAAAATATTCAGTATCCCCTGACAAAAAAGGGGGGATCACGGCGAGAAAATCAGAAAACCAAACCCTTAGCCATATTTTTTTATTATTTTTATATTTTTATTTTTGGGCAAGTAGGACAAGAAAAATAAACCTTTACGTTAAAACAAAAAATTGACCCCCAAAAAACCCAACTTTTATAATTTATTTTATAACGATGCCCATTTTGCACAAAAGTCAAGCTGAGTTTCGTTTCCCAACGCTTTGGGTTTCCCAACCACGTTGGGAAGTAAAACAAAGTAGGTTTCAGTTGTCTGTTTTTTTGTACTAACGTTAGCATCCCAGTGATAACCTTTTTTTTGGGGGGGGTTTCGTTTTTTTTAAAAAAAGATTTTTTTTTGTCATTCCCAGAATGGAAACAGATATTCCCAAAAAACCCAAAAATTTGAAGGGAAAAAAATTTTTGGAACTGGAAAAAACTCCATTACAGGAAACAAAAAACAAAGGGGCCTTTTGGGTTAAAAAAATTGATCAGTTCTGTAGTTTTTGGGGGGTAAATTATTTTTTCCCAAATTTGTTTTTTTTCCTATCTCTATCAAATTTTAAAAGCAAAAGACATTATGTTTTATTGGGGCTATTTCATATCACCTTGATGAAGAAACATGGAAGAAAATAGAGGGTTTTAATCAATCGTTGGTGTGTATACCCCATGATTTTTTTTATCTATTTTCCCTTTATTATGCATCTGCGAACAAATTTTTTTGAGTCATGGATCTGCAGAAATCTTTTCCAGGCTAATAATGGTTAATTTTTTGGGCATCTACCCGTCATGACAAAATTTTCGGGTTATTCTTACATTTGGTGTGTTTACATTTTTAACCCAGCTTTTTACAATTTTTAATTTTTATAACTCTACATATTATTTTTGGGAATAGCCTGCATTTAGTTTATATCTGCAACAAGACATCTCCCAGGGGGGGGATTAAAAACCACGAAATTATATAACATTATATGAACACAACACAGTAACATGTGGAACGATGCACAGCCACAGTAATGATGGAAATACTAAACCTTGACTTTTTCGAGTATGTCGAGAATCTCTTCAGGAACACCCCTTTTACAAAATCCCCTTCATTTATTGATTACACGAAAATCCCTAAAAACCCGGCAAAAAATACAAGAGTGTAAAATTTTCCCTTTTTCTGCGAGATATGGTTTTCCCCATAAAAATTTTTTCTATTGGGGAAATTCTAAACAAAAGTGCAAAATGGAACCCCTGTATTTTTGTTTTTTTTAAAAAAAAAAAGGGGATAAAAACGTTTTTTGTACTCTTAAGCAATAATCTAAATAAACAGCCTTTTATATGTACAGTCATAAAAATTAATACAAGACAAAAATCCCCTTTATACTTTAAAAAAAAAAAACAGTTTTTACGGTTTTGGGTTTAAAATCGAAGTAGGGGAATAAATCGTTTTTTTTTTATTTTTAAACCCTGCAAAAATTTCCAAGAGCCTTTTTTTAAGGCACTTGTTAAACCATTTTCGCCAAAACCCCAACCGCCCCTTTTTCGCTGAAAAAATGAATAAACATTCACGTCAAAAGGGAAGGTGCTGTCCCAAATAAACTTGATCAGACTACTAACTATTAAAGGTTTTCTCTCACAAGAAAATATATGGATGATAGTTGTGTGCAGCGCGGTACGTGCGCGATGGTACGCGTGTGTCTGTGTTTATTTGTGTGTATCTACCCTGTGTCTGTGCCCGGGGCCCTTTTTCCCTGTCATTTGCATTTGCATTTTGCATGTCTCAGACACATAAAAAAATAGCATTGGTATTAAGAAACAAACGAAAAAAGAGAAAAAAAAAGCAGTCCCCGGGTTGGCCCATCGTCTCTCCGCCCCCCCCCCCAGGGGAAAAAACCTCAAGGTTTTCCCGGGCATCAGAGCAAGTAAGGTGGGGTTTAAAAGGGGGGCCAAAAACGCCAACCCCAGTTTTTTCTTGTGGAACATCTGGGGAAGAAACAAAAAAAAAAAGTGGGGTTTAAAAATAAGGGGAAATTTTTTTTTAGGGGATATTCCTTTTTTTTTTCGTGTTTTGTGTGGTTTATAGAGTTTATCTGGGGGGAAAAAAAATTTAAAATTTTTAAAAATTGAAAAATGAGGTAGAAAAAATTTTCCCCATGCTTCACAACACAAACCGGGAAATGAAACTAAAAGGTGAAGAACCCAATAAAAAATAGAAAATGTAAAGCACAGTAACTCCCTGACAATAGAATTAGCAAATACCTAAAAAAAAGAAAATGAAAAAAAATGAGGGGTTAAGATAAAGATAAAGAAGAAAAAAAGGAAAAAGAAAAAAAAGAGACAAAAATCCAAAAAAAAACAATGAACAAACCCCAAACGACACACAAACACAGTTTAGAGAGAGAGAAGAGAAACAAAAAACAAAAATTTAAAAAAGGGAAAACGGAGAAAAAACTCACCCGACCCAAAAAATTATAATCCCCTTTGAAGGCGACCTCCCCACGCATTTCCCCCTGATTTCCCCGGCTCCAAAGGGCAAGGAGGCGAAGGGAAATGGCCCGGGGTTCGGGGCCGATTCCCGGGGCCACCGCTTCGGGGAGGAACTGGGTCGCCCTGGGGAAAAAAAATTCCTCGCAAAGGGTTTCGACGCTGGGGTTTTAGAGCTGCATGTTTTGGGTTCTGGGGGAAAGGAAAAGGGTAGGAGGAGATTAAAATGATGATGGGGGGTGATGGTGATTTTAGGGGGAAAGGAGGGGGAGGGCGATGTTGATGATGGTGATGTTTGATTAATGAGGGTTGATGTCCCCGGCTGATAATGTTTGGGGGGTGTGATGATGCTGATGGTGGTGACGATAAGGGTTTATAATTGATGATGGTGATGAGATGTATTATATAAAAAGGGAGGAGGAGGGGAAAAGGGCCCTCCCTTTCTATTGTTTTTTTCGTCTCTTTTTTCTCCCTTTTCTTTTTCCCTGCCCCTCCTCTCCCTCCCTTCCCCTTTCCCCCCTCCCCCTCCTCCTCCCCTTTCCCCTCCTCTTTCCCCCTTCCCCCCTCTTCGCTTCCCTTTTAAACCAAAAAACCCTTTTGCCCCAGGAAGCCGCGCAAACCATATCTCTCTTTAGTCTTTTCAAAAACGCAGATGATTTGGCGGGTAACCCAAAAAAAAAAAAGTATTAAAATTTTAAAAATTTAAAAAAAGAAAATAAACCAATAAAAAAAATTTGCGACCCTTAAAATTAAGAAGAAAATAAAAAAAAAAGTACCCCTTTTTGGAATGAAAAAAAGACAAAAACGGAAAGCACCCTGACATGAAAAAACTTTATTCATTTTTTTATGGATTTTCTGCCAGTTTTTTTTATTTCCGTGGGCGCGGTTTTTAAGGGTTTCCTTTCAATTTCCACAAAAACATATCAAACTAATCACAAAAAATTTCCCACCCAAACCCAAAACTTTGTTAAAATCTTCAAGATGAAACCAAATAGCTTTATATATTTCGGGGAAAAAAAACCCGGGGAAAATATTATATCCATTCATAAACCCCCCCCCCCCCCAACCCCTTGCCCGTTGTTGTGTGGGGGGGCTTAGGAGGCGGAGCCCTGGGACCCAATTTTGGGGAACTCCCCCCCCTTTGGGCCCCTCGGGCCCTCGTTTCAAATTTTCAGGGTCTTGTTTTTCCCTTTCCCCAAACCTTTTTCTTTTCTGTCCCTTCACCAAACCCTTCTGCTATCCACCTCCAAAGGTTTTGGGGGCGTGCTAAAAGGGAGGGAAAGGCTGATTTTTGTGCCAGTCCTGAACGGCCTGGGGGAGCCAGGGGCACGGTTTTCCCCCTGATTTGGGTTTTTTCTAGCCCTTCCCCCTCAAGGGGCCCCTTTGGGGGGAAACCTTTTTTTTTACCCCCAACATAATCCAGGTTTTACCATGGCCAGTAATGAAAATTATCCCCAATATTAGGGGCAATGAGGCTCCCCCCCTTTTAAAAATACCCCCAAAAGTGTAAACCCACCGATTCCCTGCCCCCCGGTTTTAAAGGGGAACATTTCCACTTCCCAGAAAGCTAAATTTCAACACCTCAAACCTCCAAAAACCTTCCAAACATCAACCCCCCATCCCCCCTTAAATTAAAACCTTTTCAGCCTTTTTGCCCACCCCCCCCCATAACCCTCCGCCCTCAACATCCCCCCCTCTTGGGTCAGGGCCCCCCCCCCTTTCGACTCCCCCTAGTCTAAAACAATATTGAATACCCTCTTCGCGCACCCAAAGGGGAACCGTTTTTTTCGTAATCCCTCCCAAGCCCTTTACTTTTGCCCAAACCCCCTTCTTTTCCCAAACAATGTCCCCCAAAAACAAGTGGGTAAAGTCTTTTTCCCGGGTGGGCCAAACCCGACCGCCCCCTTTCTTGTCACAGAAACC
This sequence comes from Penaeus monodon, assembly GCF_015228065.2. Lineage (NCBI taxonomy): Eukaryota > Metazoa > Arthropoda > Malacostraca > Decapoda > Penaeidae > Penaeus > Penaeus monodon. The sequence goes on from NW_023653832.1 coordinate 6,948, forward strand.
ATCCAAAACCAAGCTATAGATTAACAAAACTAACAGCCTATGGGGGCCCCCCCTTTGCAGAACCCCATAAACCCTCAAAAACTTGAAAACCGGAACAGTTTCAATCCCCCCACCCAAAATTGCCCCAATCTTGAAAAAGTTTGGGGCAGATTGGGGAGGGGATCTATTTGCCTGTCTCAAGACTATGATCCCAACTCACGAAAATGCTATTCCATTCCCCCCGGGGAAAGGTAAATCGAAAAAAACCCTCCAAAAACCATACCCCAAAAAAACCCCCGTGGGACATCCCCTTCCCTTTAAAAAAACGTTAAAGGAGGAGAATCCCTCCCGGGTTTCGCCCAAAAACCAACCTCCTCCACTCATGCCAAAACTTTTGGCGTCTAGGAAAAAACCCAGCCAAACAGGGGGGCCTTTTCCAAACCCAAAAGCCCATATCCCTGCAAAAAATCCCCGCACATGTTGCCAACTGGGGGCGGCCCCCTAAATTGTATTTTATGGGGGCTGTCCCACCCTACAAATTTGAGTCGGGGTTTAGCAACCCAGATTCAAACTTGGACTCCCACTACGTGAACCCAGACAAGAAGCACGCCCAAAACGTGCTTTTCTCTTTAACCCCTTACTCTTTAAAAATACTGCTCACTTTTCCCCAATTTCCAAACCCCCCCCCCCCCCTCCATCAACCCCCCTCTTTTACCCCCTCCCCTTTTCCCCAGTAAAAACTCTTTTGCCACCCTAAATCCAGACACTCCCAATAATCTCTCCCTCCCAAAATATTTAAAATCCCCACTAAAACCCCCAACACCTTCCCCCTCCCCCTCACACAAACCCCGAAAACCAGACAAAAAAAACCCGTTCCCCCCCCCCCCTTTTCCCCCTCCCCACAAACCCCCTCCCCCTTTTCCTTTGCCCCTTTTGTTTTGAACCCCATTTCCTCTTTTTCCCCCCCCCTCACAAGAAACCCTTTTTCCCCCAAAAACCCCCCAAACCAACTCCCCCAAAAAACCCCCATTGAAATTTTCAGGGATACAAAATAAAAAAACGACACCCCAAACCCCAAAAACAACGGGAAAACCCTTCCCCACACTCCAATTAACTGTGATACCCAAATTCCTCCTCCTAATGAAAACCCCCCTACACCCATTCCTCCAAAAACCCCCTCCCAAAAACAGCCCCACCCCAACCTCCCCCCTTTAAACCCTCCCACCATCCCCTCCCCCCCCTTTTCCATCCCTCCTGGTTTACACACGTAAAATTTCCCTTAAATGTAAACAAGTACCCCCTTCCTCAGACCCCCCCAAATTTTCCTTTAATACCCCCCCTGTAAACCCCCCAAACCCCCCAAAACCCTCCCCCATTCAGACCTCCCAATCCTTTTCCCCCCCCCTTCTAGCGGCTTCCCTCTAAAAATCCCCAAAACACTTACTAAAATTAACAGTAAAGTAAAAACTACCCTTTCTTTGGGAATATTCGCGGTTTCCCCCCCAACAAAGCCCTAAACCTTCGTCATACCCTTTCCCTTTTATAATCCATCTTTTTAAAATGCCTTCAAGAGCCCTTTTCCTTACCCCATCCTCCAATACCAATCCCCAATTATCTTTTTGTTTTTCCCCCACATTCCCTTTTGCCCTCATCCTTTTATAAAAAAAAAACCCTTATGTCACACCCCCCTTTCAAACCAATGTCCCTTGCACATTTTTATCCGTATCTTCCTTCACTTTGGATCCCCAGGTTTTAAATTTCTACTTTTTCCCCTTCCCCCCCCATTGACTTTTTTGGTTTTTGAAAATTTTTTTTCCCAAATTTTTCAACCCCCTTTTCCCCAAAAGTTGGTGACTTTAACTGCCCCCCAAAACCCCTATGGGGTGTTTCTGCAAAAACTCCCGAGGCCGACTCTAGGGCGTTCCCCTTCCCCACAGCTGCCCTACATTCTAAATTCAGTTTCCCCCCACCCCATTTTGATAAACGCACGCAATTTTTAATCATGCTTTGACCTCTCTTATGTTCCCCTTCTCTTCATTAGATTTCCACTGGTCATCTTAGACCACTTTCCCTATATTTAAACCACTTTCCATTTTCTTTCCCCCTTTACTTCATACGTCCCAAATCCCTAACTCCCCCGCTGGGTGCTTTGAAGACCCCCCCCGGGCATACTTTCACTTCACTCTTTTTCTATTCATACCCCCCCACCCTCCCTAAACCCCCTTTTCGGGAAATTGATACAGTTTTCCCACAATACAGCCCTTAAAGAGCTGCACATACAGTTTCCCCCAAACCCTAAAGACCAATACCCCCAAAATTGTTCCATGGGGGAAATTTTAAATTGCAAAAAAACCCATTTAATTTAAAACAGCACCCGGGAAACCCGTTCCCGCTAAAAAAAGGGGGTAACCCCCCAAATCAACTATAAACCCTTATCCCCTTTAAAAACCCAAATTCTCCCTTTTTTCGTTTTTACAATTGGAATATTTAAAAAAATAGCGGGGAAAAATTTATGTTTCTCAATTACATCCTCACTTTCCTATCTAAAATTTTTTGGCCCCGAAGCAAAAAACCTATCGGCAAACACCCCCCCCATTGCCCCTGTCCTCCATTTTGGGAAATCCCCTCTTTTTGGGACCCTCTCCAATTTCCCCAAAATGAACTGGGTGATTTTTTAACCCAGGCCCAGTAGTGGTTCTCCCCTTTTCCCCAAAAAATTTCCCTTTCTTTAAACACCAGAGACGTCCCCCCCAATTACCTTCACCCATCCCCCTATGAGCCCCTAAAAAACCCCCCCATTTTTTTTCCTCTAAAACTCTTTATTTGCCCTACAATCGTGCCGAAAACACTCATAAAGGGGCCCGGACGGTATTCACTACCGTATTCCCGGGCAACCCCCCCTTTCTTCCCCCTTTACCCTTCCCTTTTTTAAAAATTTTAAAAACCACATATGGACATCGGGGAAATTTTCCCCTTCTAATTTGGGCGAAAGTCTTATCCTTCCCTTCCGGGAAACCCAAAAAAGGGGTCCCCTTTTTCCTCAAGACACCCCCCCCCCCCCATTGCACTAATTTAGCGCTTTGCAAACAAATTGAGCGAATGGGAACTTCCGCTTAATGGGGTATTTTAAAATTCACAATCTTCTCTCCCCTTTCCCCAAATTGGGTTTTTTCGCCGGGGCCAAAAAAAAACGTGCCCCCCTTGCCATTTTGGACTATTTACATCTGCATTTTCCCCATGATCCGTCCCTAGCTATTTTTTTTTTAAAAAAAGCATATGAAAGACATGGCGGTCCATATTCTCCAACAATTCCCCCTTTTCTAGGCATACGGGGAAAACAGGGGTTGCCCTTCAAAAAGCCCTTTTCCTCCCCCCAAACGCATTTTTTCCAGGTAAAAATCCCCCTCTGCCACATCATCTTTTTTTTCCCCCCCAAATGAATTTTTGCCCCAACAAGGCAGTGTGCTAAAGGTCCCCCTTTTTATTCCTTCTTCCCTGTTAATGAATTGTCTCGGGTTATACCCCCAGGAGCCCGGCATCACTAAAATTTTTGTAAATTTAAAACCACCCTTTTCCCTTTCGACAAAAACCCATCCCAAAATTCTCTAAAAAATTTTTTCTTCAATCTGCAATCTAATCAGTATTTTCCCGGGGCCACAAACTATGGTTCCCTTCCCTTCTCTACCTCAAAATCTTTTCCATTCTTTTTTTCGCCACGTGTAGGCCCCTACCCCCCCACCCCTTTTTTATATGGCACCCCCACTCCAAGGGCCGATCCTCTGGAAAATTTCCCCGGGGGTTTGTCATTTTTAAACCCCAAAACTGTCCTGGCGAGACCATTTTTCTACACTTTAAAAAAAAAAGCTCCCGCCGTCTTCGAACCCTTTAAAACTCTATCCATATATAAAGGGGCTCGATCGCAAAATTTCCCCTTTTCTCTTCATGTTATTTTTGATCCTCTCCACTCTAGATTTTTTGGAGGGAAACCCCCCCTCTCTTTGCCTCAATTCTCCCCTTTGCCCATTTTGAAAACAATCCATCACTGTGGCCCTTCGCTTAGCACTGGGTGCCTTTGGGTCCCCCCCCAAAATTTGGGAGACCCTGTCCCCAGGAATACATCCCAAATTCTCTATCCCCGCGTCGTCCCCCTTCCCTTTTCTGGGATGCTATGTTCGTTTTAAACCAAATTTTCCCTCACTAAACTAACTACCCCAAACAACCCCATTTCTTACCTTAGCTTCACCCTCCACGATTCCCTACTTTTCCCCCTCCACTCGCATGGATACCCTCCTCCCCCCATTCCCCTTTCCCCCACTCCAACCCCCTCCCTTCTCTGTCCTTTTCCACCCCTCCATGGCTTTACCTAAACCCCCTTTATTTGCTCTTTTTTTTCCCCCCGGACCCACCAAATCAAATATCCCTCCTACTGTCCTTCTCACACATTTCCTTGACCAGCCCCCAAATCTTTCCCTCTAGTTTTTCACGAAATTACTGATGGCTCCAAACCCCACCTCCGGTGCGGTTTTTTGCAGTAATTTTCCCAACTCGATTTTCCCAAATACCCCCTTTTTCCTCCTGAACCCCGTGTCCTTTTACAGAACTGAAATGCCCTCCTTTTTGCCCCCAAAAACATATCCCACCCCTCCTCCCCCTTTTTTTTAAACAATTTTTACTGACTCCCGAAACTCATTAACTCTCATAAATTTCAATCCCACACCCCCAAACCCCTTTTTTTGAAAGGGATCCAGAACTGGTTTTCAAACCTGTCCAAAACGCCATAAAAAAAATCAAATTTTGCTGGGTCCCAGCCATTTTGGAACCCCCGGCAATGCCAGGCAGATACACTAGCAAGCCAGCCTTTTATTTTCCACACTTCCCAAAACCCGTTTCACGTACCCCAAAGGCCAGGAAATTATTACCCCCCCATTTTAAAGGGACCTTCTTTTATAAATCGAGGGAAATTTTTTTGGTTAAAAGGCCTCCGCACTAAAAATTCCCTTTCTGAAAAACTACAACCCTCCTCCTGGCCCAAACTCCATTTCAGGGAAAACAGATGTTGGGAGCCCGCTCTCCCCCGATTACGCTTTGGGGCCACACCCGTCAAACCCAAAACCCCTCCTATTTTGGAGTCACAATCGATCCACCTTTATTTTTTCCCTTAGGAATTTTTCCCCCTTTTTCAATCCCACACATCCTATTGCCCCGGCCACGTTTTTAAAAAAACCCGTACCTCATTTTCCCCCCCACCTATCCTCCCTTCCCGACCCCCAAACCCTATCAGATACCTTAAAAAGAACCCCAAACCACTTTTTTCTTCAAAAAACCTTTTCTCTTTCCTCAAACGAAATACATACCCTTCATCTAATTAACCCCCTTCCCCACACCCGCCCCCAAAACCCTTTCCTCCCCCTTTCCCCCTTTGCCCAGTTTTACAACAATCACAAATAAAAACCCCCTTTTCCCCTTTAACTTTAACTTTTAGGGCTCCCTACCTTAGTGCCCTAGCCTTTTTTCTCTTGTTTTTAAAAACCATTAACCATTAACCATCATTCATGAAAAAATTTTCTTTCCCATATTTTGGGAATAATCACCGAATAGTTTATTCACCCAATTTAAACCCAATACTAAAATAACCTCAAAACCTCAAATACCAGGTACAGTTTAATAATATTTCCCCAAATCTAAGAAAACCCCTCTAACTTCACGTACAGGAAACAATTGAATCATTTTTTACTACAAATAAAATACCTCAACCCTCACATACCGGGGATCAATTTAATCAAATTTCCCCAGTACAAATAACCTCAAAGGTATAAAATTTGATATATTTCACTCATGCTGAAAAAACCCTCAAAACCTCACAAAACCCAGGTATAAATTTTAATTCATTTTTCGCCAGTTTAAAAATAACCTCAATCAGGTATAAAATTTGATCATATTTCACTATGCTGAAAAAACCCTCTAACCTTAAAGCCTTTTCCACGGGCCCTTTAAGGTACGGATTTCCTTTAAATGGTGAGGACTGGGACTTGCTCGCCGTTTCCCAGAAGGGGTCTTTTCCTTCCCTGAAATTTCCCTGCTTTTCCGGGTTTTCCCCCGAGTCTCATCAAAACGTGGGCCGGAGGAGGGGGAGGTCGTGGGCAAAAGGGGCAGGAATTTTTGGTAGGGGTTGGGGGTTTTTTGGGTTTGGGTTTTGTTGTTTTTTTTGTTTTTTTTTTTTCTTGATCGAGTGGATTTTTTTTTTTTTTTCGTTGTTTTTGTTTTTTGGGTTTTGTTGTTTTTTTTTTTGTGTCTTTTTTTTTGTCTTTTTAGTTTTGTGTTTATTGCGATTTTTTTTTTTTTGTATTTGATTTCTTTTTATTTTTTTAAAAAACCCCAAACCCCGGCCAAAAAGAAAAACGAACAAAAAAAAAATGGGAATAATCGTAAACAAAAGCCGAACGAACTGAAATTTTAGGCCAAAAGCGGAAAAAAAGCCGAAAAACGGATACAAAAACCACCCAAGGGAAAACAAAAGCCAAAACAAACCCGAAAAAAAAAAAGCCACCCCAACGTAATAAAAAGCCCGAACGAACAAAAACCCAAAAGCCACCCAACGTAAAAAAAAGTCAAACCAAACGAAAAAAAAAAGCCCCCCAAAAACGAAAACCCAAAACCCCAAAATAACGAAAAAAAAACCCGAACGCCCCCCCCCCCGAAAAAAAAAAGCCAAAAACGAACGAAAAAAAAAGCCGAACGAACGAAAACAGGGGCCCCAAAACGAACAAAAAACAAAGGCCGAAACGAACGGAAACAAAGGAAAAGCCATGCCCGCACCGTATCAACCCCGGCGAAGAAGACGTCGATAAGAAAGGAAAGGGACGTCCTCGTAATTTTAAAGGAAGGGATGGGAGGAGGGGGTTTTCCCCCACGATGTTAAAGGGTTTTTCCTTTCGGGATTCAGGGCCTCGAGACTGGAGAAAAAGCTGGATTCCCCGGAAACGGCCGCGTGGACGAAGCTGGGGGAAAAGGGACGGGGGGGGGGGGTTTTGTGGTTTTTTTCTTTTTTAGTTTTTTATGTTTTTTTGACGGGTTTTGTTTTAAATGCTGTCTGTCTATTTATTTTGTTTTTTATAGGGTTATTTATTTCTTTATCGCCCATTTTTGTCTGATATTCTTTTTTTCTTGTTATCGTTTTTTTTTGCCCTATTTCAGTTTTTTTTTTGTCTTTTACCCCTTTTTTTTTTTTTTTTATTTTTTTTTTGTTATCTTTTTTTTTTGCTTTTAAACTGTCTAATTTTTTTAAATAATTGTCTAATTTTTTTCTGTTATCGGGAATTTTGCCCTTTTTTCGGTCCTTTTCCTTTTGTTATTTGTCCTTGTTTTTTTTTTATTTTTTTTTTTTGTGTTTTTCTGCCTTTCTTAACACATCTACCTAACAAAACCCCCCTGATGAAAAACCTCCAAATTGACACCCCTTACATAATACTCTTGCGGGGCAACCTGTTATATTTTCTAACTCACCCCTCCCTAATCACCTTCACCCTTTTCCCACCCCCTTTCCCCCTCCTTGACCCCCACTCACCAAAAAAATTCATTTATGGGCTCTCCTGACCCTCCTTTAGCGCCCGGGTGTCCCATTTCCCCCCCAACCCCGCGAAAAGATTTCCCCTTTAAGGTTCCCCTGGAAAGCCGCGCCCCGAGGTCATCCCTTGGCATCATCTTTAGGGCCCCCAGGGGTGCTTTTCCAGGCAACCCGGGCGCGTTTATGTTTCCCAAAACCTAGGGCTGGGGGGGGGGGGGGGGGAAAAGGAAGGGGAAAGGGGGGGAGAAGAGGGAAAGGGGGGGAGGAGGGAAAGGGAAAAAAAGGGGGGGAAAGGGGAAAGGAAAGGGGGGGGAGGATTGGGGGAAAAAAAGGGAGCGGGAAGGGAGGTGTTGCGGGAGGAAGGGAGCGGATAGGAGGGAAGGGGAAAAAAGGGATAGGAGAAGGGGAGAAAAGGGGAAAGGGGGAAAACAGGAAGGGTGGTGGAAGGGGGAAAGGGGGGGAAGGGAAAAAGGAGGAAGAAAGGGTTTAATTTTTTTCCGAGACTTTTAAATTTTTAAGCCTTTTTTCCCCATTTTTCTTTTTTTTTTTTTTTCACCCCCAAAACCCACCCATTTTTTCAACCATCGCCCCCATTCAAAAAAAAAATAATACCCAAACCAAAAAAAAAAAACGGTAATAAATGACAAATAAATAAAATAAAAAAAAATAAAAACATGAGAATAAAAAACTTCCAAAAACCCCCCCCACTCCAACGCCACTGGAAAAAACTGGTGGGGAAGTCCCCCGGGGAAACTTTCCCCCTTGGGTTCCCTCAAGGTCGACCCCCCTTCGGGAAAAGGGGGGTTTGATTTATTTATTTTTTTTTTTCTGTTTTTTTTACTTTTGGTTTTTGTTTTAAATTTTTTTTCTCCCTTCCCCCTTTTTTTCTGTTGTTTTTTCTGTCTCTGTTTTTCTCTTTCTCTCTCTTTTCCCCTCTTTTTCCCCTCTCTCTCTTCTCTCTCTCTCTCTCTCTCCCCTCCCTTATCTCTCTCTCTCTCTCTTCTCTTTCTTTTCTCTTGGTTCTCTTCCTCTCTGTCTCCCTTTTCTCCCCTCTCCCTCTCTCTCTCCTCCTCTCCCCTTTCTTTTCTCTCTCTCTCTCTTTTCTCTCCTCTCTCCCCTCTCTCTATCTATCTATCTATCTTCACTTTTTTATCAAAACCCCCTTCTATCTTTTTTTTTATCTCTAACTCTATTCATCTCCTTCCCAGAAAAAAAGAAGGAAGGGAAGAAAAGAGTAAATGGGGAAAAAATGGACAAGTAAAAAAAATACAAAAAATACGAAGGGGAAACCCTTAAAAGGAAAAAAACGTTAAAAAAAATAAAAAAAATAAAACCAAGAAAAGAAATTAACAACCCAAAAAAAAAAAAAAAGAAACAAAAAACAACTAATAACAAAAAACAACAAAAACATAACAACAACGAAACCAAAAGGGAAATTTAAACAAAAAAAAAGAAGGGAAAGCACAACGAAATACAAAAAACCTCACCTCGCGATGAAATCCCGCGTAATGAATCCATCTGGTGGACGTAAGAGGAAACTTCTTATCCTCACGGTTTAAGGGTGGATTCGCTTCCTTCACTTTTCAGCCACCCCCTCGCCCGGGCTGGATTTTTTTTCTGATTAATTTCCCATTGTTTTCGGTTTATTTATTCCCAAAGTTTTTAGTGGTCCTTTTTTTTGTGTGTTTTTTTTTAGTTTTTAAAAAGGGAAAAGGGGGTATTTATTTATTTGCTTTAATGGGGGGGAGGAGGGGAGGGAGGGAAGGGAAAAGGGAGGGGGGGAGGGAAAGGGGGAAGAGAAAGAAGAGAAAAAATGAGAGGGGAAAAGAAAAGAAGAGAAGAATTATAAGATCGAAAAAAAGAGAAAAAAAAAAAGAAAGATCGAAAATTTAGAAAAGAAGAAAGAGAATGGAAAAGGACAAAAACAAAAAAACTACAAACCAAAAACCTACTCGGTAAAAAACGCCAGTCTTGGGCCCTTTTCCCGAAGAAGCTATGGCGTGACCTCATGTGACCGTAGCTGAAGAAAAAAGGTTTGCGGTGGGGGAGGTCAAAGTTTACCCTTGAAAATTGTCGGGTGGTCATCCGGGTGAAGACAAAAACCAAAGGGGGGCGACCGGAGATTTGGTCCCAAAATTTTCCCCGTAAATTGCGAAAGGGGGGCATCGGGCAGGATAGAGGGGGGGTTCCCCCGCGCCCCGGCTGAGGTCAGGGGAGGTTCCCTTAGTGGGGGGATGAGGGGTTATAATGAGGGGGGGTTTTTTGGTTTTTTGGGTGATTTGCTTTTGGGTGTGGGGGTTTTTTTTATTGAAAATTTGGTTTTTATCACGGGCCCCGTTCTTTTATGTCTATTCATCTATCCATTATATTTTTTTCCCTATACTTTCTGTATAATAAATTTTTTTATATATATATATATTATAAAAATTTTATATATTATATATATATAGTTTTATATTATAATATATATATTATATATATAATATTAAAATATTTATACATATCACACACAAAATATATTTTTAAATATTATATTTTACATTTTATATATATATATATATATTATTTAGATATATTATAAAATATATAAAATATGTAAAAACCCACAACCACCACCCACACCCCCAAAACAAAAACACCACACCCCCACACACACAAACCCCAAAACAACACACCACACACACACACACACACACCCACCACACACACAAATATATAGGGTTAATTTTATATATATATATATTATATAATATTTAGAAAATAATTTTGTATGTATATATATTTGTCCTAATTTATAATATTTTAAAATATATAAATATAATATATATATATATATATTATTATAAAAATTTTTAAAAATATATAATTTTATAATATATATATATATATATATAATATATTAATATATATATTATATGCACACACACACAACACACAACCCCACAGCATATATAAATACTTCCAAAATAAAGTACGAGAAATTTTTTAAAAAGTAATTAAAAAGTTTTACTGGGTATCAATATTTAAATCTAATTTGTTATGGAAAGTCCCCATCACCAAGGAAAGAAAATTTTCCGTTAAAAAAATTTTGAAAATTTTATGTCTTGAAAAGGGTTTGAATTTTTTAAAAATTTTATTTTGGACATTATTCCTTTTTGTAAAATACAAAAATGAAAAAAGTTTATTATACTTTTTTCTTTTTTGCGTCTTAAACTTTTGAAAATTTTATATATAAAATATATATCTATATATTTTTATAAAATTATATATATATAAATAAAAGTATGTATTTTTGTTTAAAATTAAAATTAAAAAAAGTTTTATAAAAAAAAAAAGGAAGAATTACAACTATTTGTTTTTAATTATGTTTCCCTTTTTTAAAAAGATTTACAAAATGGCGAGAACTAGCACCGAAAAAAATTAAAAAAAACCCTTTAATTTTTACCTTTTATACTTAACAAAAACAAACAAAGGGGCACGATTAAATATTTAAAAAAAAACAAAACAATAACAATTCAACCAAAAAACAAAAAGATTAATTGAAAAAAATCATATCCCATCATAACAAAAACAACGTGATCCAAAAAGCCCGTAAACACAACAACAAAATTTTAAAATAAAACAAAAAAACGAAATTCCTCCTCCCTCCCTGCATGCGTAAAAAAAAAGGTACGGGAACAATATTAACAAAACAAACCCCAAAAAATAAGAAGTAGAGGAAAAATCCTTTAATTTTTCCCCCCGGATAAATATCAAGAAAATGAATCATCATAAACAAATACAGTAAAAAAAATAGTAAAATCAAATACAAAAATAGGAAAAAATACCAACAACGAGAACAAGGACAACAAAACCCAAACCCAAAAAAAACAAAAACCCGACAAAATTTAAAAAAAAAAAAGCCCAAAACTTTTACAGAAAAAACAATAAAAAAATGTAAAAAAAAATCAAAAAACTTCAAACCCCACAACAAAAACCCAAAAAACATACAAGCGAAAAGAACGCAAAAAAAAAACAAAAAAACACAAAATAACACACAAAAAAACACAAAAACAAGCAAAGAAAACCAAAAAAAATTTCAAAGCAGCCCAAAAAAAACACAAAAAACCAAAAAAAACACAAACAAAAAAAGTCCCCCCCAAATTCCAACCCCACCCCTTTTACCCGGATGCGAAAATAGCCCGGGCAGAGACCGAGCACAGGCCCTCGCGTGGGTCTGGGAGAGCCTCCCCAAAGGGGGGCTTCTTCGGCGGGGCAGCGTGATCGCGCCCCGGGGGGGGTTTTGCGCCCCCCCCGCACCCCCTTCGTGGTGGGTTTCAAACGTGGGTTTGCATCGCGTGCTTTTTGGCGATTTTTTTCTCTTGGTGGGTTTTTTGGGGGTTTGGGTAAAAGGGGTTTTTGAAGGAGAATTTTTGAAATTTTGGTTTTGGCTAAGTTTTATTGGGTAATATTTTTTTTTATTTTTTCATTAAAATTTTTTTACTTGTTATTATTTTTTTATAATTTATTACTATTTTCCTCTTTATTATTATTTTTTCATTATTTGATTTTTTATCATTTTTTTATCATAAAATTTTTAATTTTTTTATCGTTATTTTTTAGTTTTATTTTTATTTTGTTTTATTATTATCACTATCACTTTTTTTTTCATTTTATCAAGGGTTTTTTTTAAAAGGAAACCACTCCCCCTAATTGGGAAAACCTAGTGGCAACTTCCCACCGAAGCCCCGCCCTTTTTTTTAGTTTTAAATTTATTGCGAATATTTTTTTTTTTTTTTTGTTTTTGATCATTTTTTAAAAAATTTTTATTTACGGACCTATTTTCCCAAAAAAAATGGTTTAAATAGCATTTTCCATAAAATACGCACAATGTTGGGGTTTAAAAAAAAGGGGTAGGGGGGAGCTAATGACGTCTAGCCAATGAGAGTGCAAAAGTTGGATATCGGATATACTAGAAAACATAATTATTTGATAATTTACTCGATAATTTTTACTTTCCCCGAAAAAAAAACCAAAAAGGGGGAGTATAATAAAAGGGATATAATAAGTATAAAATGTATAAATATATATAAAATATATATATATATATTTTATATATTAATCGTTATTATGGTTTTAATATTATAATAATATATTATATAAAAATTTGTATATATATTATATGAGTATATAAAATATATTATTTTATATATATATATTTTAAAATGTATGTATTATACCTATATATATATATTTTAATTTTTATATATATTAAATTTTTATATTATATATTATATGATCTTTATTAATAAAAATAATATTTTTATATATAAAATCTTAATTTTTTTATATTAAAATTTTAAAATATTATATAACATAATATATTTTAAAATAAATTTTATATTATATATATTTAATATACATACATTTATATTATTAATATATCTATTATATTTATTATATATTTTAAAATTTTATCTGTGTGTGTGTGTGTTTTGGTGGGTGTGTGTGTGGGGGGGTGTGGGTGGGTTTTGTGTGTGTGGGATATATTGTTATATATATTATATATATATTTTTTTAATATATATATATATATATAAATTTTAATATATTGGTTTTGTGTGTGTGGGGTGTGGTGTGTGTTGTTTGTGTTTTGGGGGTGTTTGGGAAAATTTGGGAAAATTTTTATATAATTAATATATTATAATTATTAATTAATATGTTTTGTGGTTTTGTGTGTGTGTGTTGGTGTGTGGTTTTGTGGGTGTGTGGGGTTTTGAGGGTGTGGTGTGTGGGGGTGTGGTGTGTGGTGTGTTGGTGGGTGTATGAATAATTAATATTATATTATAATATTATATAATATATAATATAAAATATATATAATATTTTTTAAATGTAGGGAAATTTAAAGGTTTTATAATTAAACCATGAATATACATACATACATATATAAACATACAAAACTTTTCCCAAAACTAATTTAAACTATAAACTTCATTATACACATATATACATTTATAAACCCTATATATTAATTTTATAAATAATACCTATATTTCGTTAACATACATATATTTTATATTATATATATATAATATTATATAATATATAATTTTATTATAAATAAACCTTATATATATTATAATTTTTTTTTATATTTATATTATATAAAAAATATTTATAATATATATATAAAATATAAAAATATTTTATTTGTATATATATAATTATGTTGTAAAGTAAGTATGATACCCCCACACACACCCAAAACCCCACACACACACCACACCACACACACACACACACAAAAACCAAATATATATAATATATTATATAATATTTTATATTTTATATATATATATATAAATTTTATATATATTTTATACCCTATAATGTGGATTATTTTAAGTATAAAACTACGCATATGGAAAGCGTATGTAATACATATTTTGCACTCATACCCTATGTCACACACACACACACACAAACCACAACAAACACCCACACAACCCCAAAACACCACACAAAAATATAAATATATAATAAATAATTTTATTATATATATTTCCCATATATATATTATATATATATTATATATATTTAAAATATAAATATATATATATAAAGTGGGTGGTGTGTTTTTGGGGTGTGTTGTGTTGTGTGTGTGTGTGGTGTTTTTTGTGGGGTGTGTGTGGGTTTATATAATAATATATATTAACTATATATTTTATATATATAATTTTATTATATATTATATATATATATATGATATATGTATATAAAATGTATTTTGTATATGCCCCACAAATCCATATTTGTACATATATGGTACACAGTACAAAACCTATAATAGTGGGGTATTATTTTAAAAAACATAATATATATATATATATATATTTTAATATATATATAATATATTTGTATACATATAGTGTATGGATTATAATAATTATATTTTTATTATATAATTTTTAATAATATATATATTAAAATATGTATAATATATATATATATAAATTAAAAATTTTTAAAAATATTATTATTGTATAAAAAAATATATAAACAAAATATATATATATATATCTAATATAAATTATAATTTTAATATATATATATAATTATTTTGTTATTATATATATATATTTATTTTATAATAATATCCAAAAAATATATTATAATTTAAAATCTTATATAATATATTTTATATATATATTAAAATGTTTTATATTAAAATATAGATATATTAAATATATATATATATAAAATATATATATATTTTATATAAAATTTTAAATCCCAAAAAACAAGACATAAACCCTTTCGCATGGAGGGAGACACAGGGCCCGAACCCCACAACGCCCCCCCCCCCTTCACCCACCCCGGGGCCCCCTCGCGGCGGCCGCCTCACTCAACAACCTGCCGAGTGCTGAGCGGACAAACGTTGCAGCCCCTTGGTAAGTCGCACAACCTTAAAAAGGGCTCTGAAAGGGGTGGCACCTGCCCCAAAGACAAGGGGAAAAAATGGTCGCAATGCCATAAACTGGCATGTGGCACGCGCGTGGGCCTCCGGGGCTGAATGGGAAAAAGGGGGGCCCAATGGTATGTGTGGGGTGGGTACGTAAGCATTTTCTTTTTGCAAAATGGTGGGAAAAGGAAATGATGTAGGTAGACACAAAAGCATATGTATGCACAAATGTATAAATATTATATTATAAAAATATATATATATATATAAATTTTATATAAATATATATATATATATATATTTTAAAATTTTTTTTTTTTTTTTTTTTTTTTTTTATAGATAATAGGGGAGATTTGAAGTAGTGATAGATAGGCCCGATATATATATATTATATTATTATATATATATAATATAAATTTTTATATAATATTTGTGTGTGTGTGGTTGTTGTGTGTGTGTGTGTGTGTGTGTGTGTGGTTTTGTGGGGTGTGTGTGTGTGTATATATATATTATTTAATATTTTAAAATATTTATATATATATATATTTAAAATATTTTAATATATATTAATTATTTTCGACGGCCACCTTTTTCACTTGGGATTTTGGGCCCTACCCACTCTCGCATAAAGGGAGTTTCTCTATCTACCTATGCAATTTTTTTTACATAGAGGGAAAATTTTTAAAAGTATATATATGTGGTAATAGGGTTTTATAGCCCCCACACACAAACACACAAAAACCCCAAACCACACACACACACACACACAAACACAAACACACACCCCCCCCCACACACACCCACACACACACCACACAAAAACAAAACCCACACACCCACCAAAACACCCCACCACCCACACACCCACACACAAAAAACACCCACACACAAAACCCTATTTTATATATTTTATATATATAATATATATATTAAAATATATATATATATTCAAAATATATAAAACATATATATTTATAAAATATAAAAAATATATATTTATTATATTTTATATAATAAATATGGGTGTGTGTGGTTGGGGTGTTATATGAATATGTATATATATATTATATATATTTTTATTTATATATTAATATATATATATATAATATAAAAAATTATATATATACCTACATACAAACATACAATATGTGTGTTTACATTATAGATATAATACATATAAAATAAATAAATAAATTGGGGTATATATGTAAAAATATATATATATATATATATATTTTAATATATTATATAAATTTTATTTAAAAAATAAAATATATATAATATAATATATATTTTAAAATAATATATAATTATATATTTGGGGGTAATATACACCTGCCCCCATATGCTATACATTTTCAATTTTTTTTTAAAATTTATAGAGATAGAGATGGGAAACTAGTGTATTCCCCGCTTTATTCGCTGATTTCCCCTAGGGGAGAAAAGAGAGACTTAATATTACTTCCATCAAAGAACAGGGATATCGCTTTTGATATACCTTTTTTTAAAAAGAATTAAACCCCGAAAGAAGGGCTAAAAGGGTTTCCCCAACTCTAAAAATTTTGCAAATAATCCGAAAAATCGCCAAAAAAAAAGTATTTTTTCCCCACGGCAATACGTTGGGGTTTTATCTTGTATCGCCCGGGGGTTGTTTCTGGGTTTTTTATCGTGCCCCAAAATTTTTTATTCTGGTGAAAAAAAACGGAAAAAAAATCAGCAAGACAGGTCCCGCTCGTCAAAATACTGAAAAACGAAGGTTCCGCGAGAGGGGGTTTGAATCCTGCCCACGGTCCCGAGGGGTTCGGAAGGGGCGTTTAAAAAACGGTCAGTGGATCTTCAAAATCAAAAATAAATTTCTTTACATGTAATTTTATAAATTTGAAAGTCCAAAAGGGGGGGATATAGTTCTTGTTAAAAAAAAAAAAAATAAAAAATAAAAAAAATAAAAATAAACTTTTTCTTGTCGGTGTCCCCTTTTTTGGGGGGAAAAAAAATGACCCCCCCTTTTTTCTTAGTTATGCCAGTGTGTGGGGTGTGTGTTTTTGTTGGGGTTTTTTGTGTGTTTGTTGTTTGTGTGTGTGTGGTGTGTGTTTGTGTGGGGTGTGTGTTGTGTGAGTGTGTGTGGTGTGTGTGTGTGGTGTGTGTGTGGGGGTGTGTGCGGGCATGCGTGGTGCGTGCGGGGCGACTTTTGGGGTATGTGTTTGTGGTTGTGTGGAGGGAGGAGAGAGAGAAAGGGAGAGAAACAGAGACAGAGAAACAGCCCAGCAAAAAAGAAGTATAGGTATCAGGACAAAAAGCACACCCCATACTTTAAATTTCCCTCTTACACAAAAATACACCTTACACTCACATACAAAAATTCCAAAAAAAATTTGTTCCTAATTTGAAAGTAAAAGTGAAATGATTTATTTCCTCGATAAGAAAATAAGGGGAAAACAAGCATCAAAAAAAGGAAAAAAGGGTGTCGCATTTTAGAGGGAGATAAGATAAGATAATCAACGGGAAAAGATCAAAGGAAAAAAGGGAAGATAACGTAAAGGGGTTTTTTCTTTTTTCCCCCGGGATTCTCGGTTTTTTTCTTGGCTTTTTCTTTTTTTTTCTGGTTTTTTTTTTTTAGTTTTTAATTTTTGTTTTTTTTTTTGCCCCTCTTTGTTTTCCCCGTTTTTTTTTTTTCTCTTTGTTTTTTTCGTTTTTTTTCTCTCTTGTTTTCTTTGGGTTTTTCCTTTTTTGGGTCTCTTTGTTTTTCAATTTTTTTTTTTTGGGTCTCTTTTTTTTCTCGTTTTCCCTTTTTATTTTTTTTTTCCCCTTTTTTTCTCTTTTTATTTTTTCCCCGTTTTCCCTTTTTTTATTTTTTTATTTTTTTCGTTTTTTTTTTTGCTTCCTTATTTTCCGTTTTTTTTTTTGCCTCCTTTTTTTCCTTTTTTTTTTGCTCTATTTTCAATCTTTCTTGTTGTCTTGGTCTCTCCCACTTTTTTTCTTTTTAAATTATGTATATTTTGGGTTTTTTTTCTTCGCCTCTCCATTTTGTTTTTTTTTTTTTTATTTTCTTAAATTTGCTGTTCTTTGCCCTGCTTTCTCGTTTTTAATTTAATTCTATTTCTTTAATTTTCCCCTATTTGTTTTTTTTTTGTTTTCCCGTAAACTTTTTTCTTTTTTTGTGTTTTGGGCTTACCTTATGCTCGTTTTTCTACCTTTCTTTATTCTTTTTTTTTTTGTATCTTCCTTTTTTTTTATTTTTGAATTGCGAATATTGGGGGGTAAACTCGGTACCGGTTTTTTACAAAATACACACAAACACACAAACACAGGGCACCCACAAAATTTTAATAAATAAAATAAAAAAAACCCCACACCCGGGTAAAATAGAGAGAATGATTTCCTAAAAAAGGACCACCGGGAATCTCCGTGGAAAGGAACTGGGGGGCCCCCCCACGTACTCACTCCAAGAGCATCACAACATGGAAAAATACAAATTTAAATATCATGCTGTGAAAAAGGGGGGCTCAGGGTGAACTACCGTTAAAAAAAGAAAGAAAAAGAAAAAAGAAAAAAAATATATATCCCCTTTTATATATGCATATATATGGGAATATTTTATTTAAATATGAAAATAAAATGTAATAATATATAATAAATATATATATAAATATATAATTTATAAAGTATATATTTTTATATAAAATATTAAAATTTATTATATATATATATTTTATATATAATATATATATATATATTATTTTTACAAAAAAGGCGTTAAGGGTTTCCATCAAAATAAAAAATTCCATATTTTTTGGCGAACCACACGGGTTTTTTATCCATTAATAAACCTGTAAGGGGCAACTTCTTTATTTCCTTAATCTGTTTAAAATTTTGGAAGGAGATTTCTAAAAGCTGGTTAAATGAACCAATCATCAAATTTTTTTCTTTTGCAATGAAACATCTGGTGGGCAAAAAGCGTTCTGTTCGGCGTTTTTTTTAAGTTGCGTTTTATTGTTTTTTTCCCTTTGGGCTTATTTTTTTTTATTTTTTTCTTTTTCTTTTTTTTTGTTGGGCTTTTTTTTTTTTTTTTTTTGTACCTTCGATTTCGTTTTGCTCTCTTTGGGGTTTTTTCTAAACCATTTTTTTTCTCCTTCTTTCCCCTACCTTTTTTTGGGCAGGGGTAAAGTAATTTTTTTATTAATACCCTTTCGTCTGTCATTTTTTATCTGTCGTTTTTTATAGATTTATCTCATTATGGATTTTTTTACCCAAAAGATGCCCCCGGCCCTTTGTCAAAAAAGGTTTATTTGCATTTTTGGGAATTTTTTTTTAACCGTAAATTGGGGGATTTTATCGAAAACCCATTTTGTTACGTCTTGACCTATTGATTCTTTTCATCCTTTAGCTTTTATATATATATATATATTTTATATAAATATCTATATAATATATATATAGATTTTTTATATATTATATATATAAAATTGGCAATATTGCTCGGAAAATGGGTTGGATGCAGTGGAAAAAGTACGAGCAAAGTCTGCGATTTGTTTACCGATTTTAAAACAAAAGGGCCCCCCAAGTCTAGAGGAGCTGGAAAGGAAAAACCCTTTAAAAAATGTACAGGGACTAGAAAAAGTCCCTCACAAAAATCCCGTCTAGAAACCCCCTAAGTCTCTGTCGCGAGAAATACTCGTTTTTTTCCCGGATTTCGGGGGGGGATTGGGTTTAGATTGGGGGAGTCGTGATTGGGGGTCCGAAAAATGATGTCAAACTGTTGTTTTTTTTCGATAGCTTTTTTTTGTAAAAATCTAGTAACCCCTTTTTAAAATATTTTTTTTTGGCTCGAGATGTCCACCGTTTGTGAAAAAAAAAGAAATTTGGGCCAAACCTAAAATCGAGGATTTTTTGAGAGGGTTTTACGTATATTAATTCCTTTAAAAACCGCTATAAAAAATGTCTGTTTTTTATGTATTTTTTTGGGATTTTTAAAAACCGCTGAAATAAACTCAAAATCTTGTTTTATTTCCCCTCAAAAAAATGCTCCATGTAGTTTGCAAACTTCAGAAAAAAAAATACAGAGGAAATAACAGAAGTTTCGCCTTGTTTTTCATTTTTGTTGTCATTACTGGGTGGGTCCCCAATCCAAAGCAATTTTTTTTTACTATTAATATTTGATGATTTTTGGGAAAAAATAAAAAAAAATTTTTTCATTTAACTTTAAAATACCATATAAACAATTTTCCTGTCATTTCTGGTATCTATCATCTCCCCTTCGGACGTCATACCTAACCGAATCCGTCATTACTAGTCATGGATTAGCGGAATAGCAGATTGACATTCCTGACAATTTGTGGATCCAATCACGCCGTGTCACGTATATTCCCAAGGAAAGGATACGTTTACCCCTACTGCTCCGTCCATTCAATAGATGGCACTGCCACTGCACGCGAATCCTGGTGTTCCAGACCGATATTTTCTACAGGATTTTCAGCTTCTTTCCATTCCTGCTTTTGTCGCTACCTGTGGAGTGTTGTCAGATTACCTTGGCCTTCGCATGCCGTTACTTTGCAATATACGTGTTAGTTTTGTGTCTAGGTGTTCTCGTCGAAGCAAAAAGTGCAGGCCTCAGCATTATATCCTTTGGCACGCCTGGTGATCTCGCAGGTTAGTGCAAGGCGAGAGAAGAGGAGGTGCGCCATGTTCGTCTTATATGTTTGTTTGCTGTTTCTCTAAGATGCTTGAGGGTGAAGAATACACCGAAGAAACTCAAGTAGGTTCATTGGAGATCAGCTCTGACAAAAATATAAAGGCGTTCGTCATGGTCATCTGCCCACACGCCAGGCTCTGCCCGACCTGCGACTACAGTGAAAAATAAAATATTGTTATTTACAAATCGTACAGGGAATCTCATTATTTTACGTAGGTGATATGCTAAACAGCAGTATAAAACTAAACATAATCTTCTATATTCTTATGGCGTAACATTTCACACAAAAGGCAGTATATATAATATAATCACATAATGATCACAATATAAGTACGAGGATACTAACATTATAACCCGTATATAATAGCATCACAATATGGCACTCACAACTCGCTTCATTACCACAACCCATTTCACTATCACAACCCACTTTATTATCACAACTCACACGTATGTGCGTGTGGTTACATTAGTATGTCGTCTATACATATACATCAATGATTTTGAGTTTTCCTATTGCATGTTTAACATTTTGGTAAGGGACCAATTTCATACAGCCATGTTTTATATAGAAAATAATATATGCGACCGATAGAGCAAATAGATTTAAGAAACTTATCTTCTATGTACTTCCGTCACAACTCAAAAATAACATGGTTATTAGACACGCAAGTGAATCACGATTTAAAAAATCGCCATCCGTTAGCCTTTCCTATTTCGTAGTTGTATTTGTTAATTCTATTGTAATGTTTTCATTTCGTAATATTTAATGTTTAATTTGCTTTATTACAGCAACTAATAAATCTCTACTCAGCGCAAATCGATGTGTCTGGCCCATATGACAGGAATAAGGGGCATAAAGAATTTATCCTAGTTTGTCGGTACTTTTAAAGCATTTTACAGTTATATTATACGTGTGATATCCATAACATCAGTGCTGATTAGAGCTCTTATTCGGAACTAACACATACAGATTTCATTAGATACACCATCAATATAAAAGCGATAGAGAGAGCGCAGGCGAGTTAATGGTCTTTGAGGATATTAGAGATGACCGGAAATCGTGGCGGTTGTGCTCGACACTTCTTGCGTGGCAGACATGCTCATCACCTAATGAATAAATCAACAACAACACAGCTGATATGCAAACCGCGCATTAAAGGATTGTAGGTATGCTATCCATTTGATAAACCCGGATATTCATACTCAAAATATAGAAACCTCTGGCGTTACGTAAGGCGAGGGTGAAGCGGCTGATATACGCGAGCTACAGTTATATAATTTCGGATATTGTTGTGTATTGAGCAAAAATGAGAATCGCTCCTCCACAATATTTTATTGTACGGGTATCGTCCATACCCTCTTCAGATGGGGAAGAGAAGGCCCTACCCTACCTGCCCCAATTCCTTATGATGAGATAATTCTACCGAGACCGACTGAGGGTAAGAGATCATGGGGTGGTTTATTAAAACAATATCTACTGAAATCATATTAAATATTAATATCTTGACGTGTTGAAATGTTTCGCACAGGGTACAACATATAGCACCTGAAATGACGATAATAAATGTTCATAAGTGAAAATTTAAGAAATGGACACCATGTATAATGGCTAGTTACTGGTAAATTAGCCGATTATAGTATTTAGCAAACGACAACAAATCTAGCCAATGAAAAAACAGACAAGACGTCAGTCGTTTCTGACTAATCATAACTTCCTTTTTTTTAAGCCTGCCCTCGCCCACAAAAAAAAAAAAAAAAAAAAAAAAATGTGCCTGGCCGCTGTCAAAGCAATTGTACGTGTGAAAAAATATATTGAATCCAGCTTAGTTTTATAAATTGCATAATATATCTGCCCCTGGAAATACTACCACATTGAGATCGATGTATTATGAGTGAAGCGTAATAACGGAAACACGACGATATAAGGTTTGTGCAATTTAACTTACTCATGACGAGAACCGGCAAAAACCTACATATTTATTGCACGAAGTAAATTCAAGTAATAAGCAAACTCATGCAATAAAAAAATTACTTCTAATAGGACAATAATACACGTAGTATTGATTTTAAAAATATTACCGATTTGGACATTGCAAACGACCGCAGTTGGCTCAGGCAAAGGTCAATGAATTCCATCTTACATTTTAAGACAAGTATAAATATTGAACTGTTACCATATTTGACGATAATCATCACCAAGGTTTGCAATATCTGTGTTCAAAGATTGTGCGAATAACATCCGCGAAGACTGGTCTGCCGCAACGATTGCGCAACACGTAACTGTCATGCGCTTTTTTTTTTTTTTTTTTTTTGGGGGGGGGCTTTAATTTACTTTGCACTACTGTTTGTTAACGCAATCAATCGATAAATACCGTTACTTTGAGGAACAATTAAGGCTTATGCAAAAATTGATACGTCATCAGGAAATTTCGAAACGCATTTCTTCAAAAAGTTGCTTTTGTCCAGTCATGATTTAATACAGTGTATTGTGCGTCAATCAGGCAAAAAATAATCTCAGATTTAACCGCAGAATGCACACCATAATGTTGTTAGTTAGTCTTTACCACCTGTAATGCACAGGTGGGAAGCTGTTAGCCTTTTACAAACTCTTGGAACTGCACAA
>NW_023653833.1:0-4794 GCF_015228065.2 Penaeus monodon
TTTTTAAAAAAAAAAAAAAAAAAATTTTAAAAAAAAAAAAAAAAAAAAAAATAAAAATAAATTTTTTTTTGATTTTTTTAAAATTTTTTTTAAAAAAAATTTAAAAATAAAAATAATTTTTTTTTATTTTTTTTTTTAAATTTTAAATTTAATTTTTTAATAATTTTTTTTTTAAAAAATAAAATTTTGGGGAATAAAAAAAAATTTTAATAAATAACTAAAAAATTTAAATAATTAAAAAAAAAAAATTAAAAAAAAAATTATAAATAAAAAAAAAAAATTTTTTAAAAATTTAAAAAAAATAATTTTAAAATTAAAAAAAAAAATGGGAAAAAATAATAATGTAATTAAAATAAAAAATAATTTTTTAAAAAATCATCCCAAATGTTTTTTCCAAATTTTCCCCCCCCCCCCTTTCCCTTTTAAATTTTATTTTTTCCATGAAAATTACCCCAGAAATTCCCTTTTTTTTAAAAATCCCCTTATTTTTTCCTTAAATTTTGGCCCCCAAAAAAAACATTTAAACAAAGGAAAAAAAAAAAACGTTTTTTTTTTTTTTGGGGGTTTTTTTTAAAAAAAAAGGGCTTTATTTTGCAATTTTTTTTACCGGTTTTTTTTTGAAATTTTTTTGGGAATTTTTTTTTTTTTTTTTTTTTTTTTTTTATTTTTTTTTTTATAGGACACAATTTCCCCTGTTTTTTTTCCAAAAATTTTTCCCTAATTTTTCCTTATTTTAAAACACCCCTTTTTTCAAATTTTTAAAAAAATTAATTTTTTTAATTTTAATAATTTTTTTTCATTTATTAATTTGCAAATTTATTGGCAGTTTTAAATTTAAATTTTTTTTTTTCAAAAAATATTCTAAAAAAAAAACCCTTTAAAAAAAAAAAATAACCCTTAAATAAAAAACAATAAAAAAAGTTTTTTTTAAAAATTTTTTTTTTTATGATTTTAATTTTTTTTTAAAAATTTTTTCCCTTTTTTTTCCCCTTTTAAAATTATTTTTTTTTATAATATTTTTTTTTTTTTACAAAATTTTAACCCAAAAAAATTAAAAATTTAATGATTAATATAACAAAAAATCTTAATTAAAAAAAAATAAGTAAAAAAAATTTTTTTATTTATTATACATTTTAAATTTTAATTTTTTTTTTTAAATTTAAATTTAAAAAATTTTAAAAATTTTAAAAAAAATAAATTTAAAGGTAGAAAAATAAAAAAAATAATAAATTAAAAAAATAAAATAATAAATAAAAATAAATAATTTTTAAAAATTAAAAATTAAAAAAATAAAAAATAAAAATTAAAAACCCAAAAATAATAATAAAATTAATAAAATAATAAATTAATAATATTAATAAATTTAAAAAAAAATCAAACAAATGTTTTTTTTATCCAAATTCTTTTTATTCCCCTTTTATTCACAATGATTTAGTAGAATTTTTCGTAATTATTTTCACAATTTTTCCCTATAATTTTTGCCAAAAACATTTAATGAATGAAAAAAGGTCTTTTTGAATAAATACTCTCCAAAAATTGCTTTTTTTTTTGCTAGAATTTTACCGGTTTTCGACTTTTGGGTTTTTTTTTTCTTTACCTTTTTTTTTTATTATATAAAAAAACACAATTTTCATTTTATTATTTATTAAATCATGAATTTTTCATCATTATTTTCCGGTACCAATTTAACAAAATCATGATTAACATAAACAAAAAATTTTTAAATTTTATCATTTTTATTGCAATTATTTTCTCCTTATTGTATTATTTAAAATTAATTGCAAATTATTGAGTTTTTAAAATTTAAAATATTTTTTTAACAAATAAAAAAAAAACTATTAACAACTAAATAATAAATTTAAAAAAAATTTTCAATAATTTAAAACAATTATATGTTTTTTTTTAAAATTTAATTAATTTAAAATCATTTTATTTTTAATTAATAATCGTTTAAATTTTCTGTAATTTTAATTTCTGTTTTTTAATAATTAAAATTTTTTTTTTTTCAATTTATATTACCAGTAAAGTTAATTATAAAGATAAATTTAAATTACAATTTAATTCAATATTAAAACAATATTTATAAAAAAAGATTTTTATTATTATTAAATTATTTACTTATTATTATTAAAATTTTTTATTTTTTAAAATTATAATATATTTTTTGCAATTAAATAACAATTAAATTAAATAAAAAAAAACCCTAATATTATATAATAATATATAAAAAATAAATAAATTAATAATAATAAACGTTCAAAAGCCCTGGGAAAAAAAAACCGTCCCCTTTTGGAAAGTAAACCTTCTTTTAGAAAGCTATTTTTTTCGCTTAGGGTAATAGAAATTGCTTTTTTTTTAGATTTTTTTTGTTTTTTTTTTTTTTCTTTTAACCTTTTTGTTTATATATGGGACACAATTTTCCCGTTTTTTTATCATCTTTTATGTTTGAATTATCGTCATTATTATCTTTTTTTTTTATTTTTTCATCATTACCCATCTTTATTTAAATTACCATCAACATTATCAATCATTATTGTAATTATTTATCACCCATTATTTCCCAATCATTAATCTTACCCATCCTTTTATCTTTTTTTTTATTGCAATTAATTCATTATTTAATTGCAATTTATTATTATTATTAGTGCAATTTTGTAGGGGAATAATATATTTTTTTTTTTACAACTAGAAAAACAAATAAAAATCTACAAAAAAATAATTAGTAATAACAATAATTGAATAACCATTTAAATAACGTTTTTTTATGAAAAATTATTTTTAATCTTTTATTTTTTTTTTAATTTATTCGTTTTATTAACTCAAATTTATTTAACTGTTATAATAATTATTTTTACAATTAAATACTACTAGAAAAAAAAAATAATAAATATTTAATAAAAAATTTACAAAAAATTTAATATTGATAAACAATAATAAAAACGATTATTTATTTATGATTATACTTTATTTTAATTATTTAATTATTTATTTGTTAATTATTTAATTTTAATATTTTTTTTGGCCAATTTAATGCTAAAATAAAAGTAAATAATAAAAATTAATTAATAAATAAAATATTAATTTAAAAATAATAATAATTAAATATAATAATTATTTAAAAATTTTTTATAAAAATAAATATAAAAAATTAATAATAAAATTTAAAATAATAATGACAATATTAATAATTTAAAATTAATTCATCAAATTTTTTTATGAAAATTTCCCCTTCTTTTTTTTCTTTCACTTTTATCAGCATTTTTTTTTTTTTGATTAATACAATTTTTTTTAAAATTTTTTTATCCCAATATTACCCTAATTTTGTTCCCCAAAACCCCCCTCCAAAAAAAGATTTTGAAAAAAAAAAAAATTTTTTTTTTTTGCGTATCTCTCAAAAAGCTTTTTTTTTTTTTGTTATTTTTTTTCCGTTTTTTTCCCCACTTTTTTGGGGGGAAAAAATTTTTTTTTTTTTCCCTTTTTTTTTTTTTTATTCCCATATTGGAAAACCCCTTTTTTTTTTAATTTTCATAAAAATTTTTCCCCCAAAAAAAAAAAAAACCCAAAAAAAAGGTTCCCCCAAAAAAAAGTCCAATTTTTGGGGGTAAACCCCCCCCAAAAAAAGGCGATTTTTTTCCATATTTTTTTTTTCCCCTTTTTGTTTGAAATTTTTTGGGAATTATTTTTTTTTTTTTTTTTTTTTTTTTTTTTTATTTATTTGGACACAATTTTTTTTGTTATTATCCATTTATTATCATGGATTTTTTTTCAAACATTATTAAATTTTGTTTTTTCATCATTTTTTAAAAATTTTAATTTTAATTATTTTTTTAAACAAATTATTTCCCTTTTAATTTAAATTTTTCATCCTTTTTTTGCATTTATTATTTTCCCATTTAATTGCAAAAAATTATCAAAATTTTTTTTTTTGCAAAATTTTTTTTGGAGGTTTTTTGAAATTATTTTTTTTTCAAATATACTTAAAAAAAAACAAAAACAATAAATAAAATAAACAATATTTTAAAAAACATAATAGGGGGGAGTTTTAAAAAAAAAAAAATTTTTTTCTATCATTATTTTTTAACAATGGGGACACCCAATTACTGTAAAAATTTTACTTTTTTTTTTTAATAATTATTTTTTTTTTTTTGGAAAAAATTTCCTTTAAACCAAGTAAAAAAAAATTTAATAAAATGAAAAAAAAACACAAAAAAAAAAATTTTTGAAAAATTTTTTTTATTTAAACCATTTTAATTTTTTAAATTGTTTTTTTTTTTTTAAATTTTTTTTTTTAAATAATTTTTGACTAATACTAAAAAAAAATAAAATAAATGGTAAAAAAATAAATAAAAAATGAAAAATAATAAATAAAAAAATAAAATAAAAAAAATAATTTAAAATAATTTTTTTCCCTTTTGAAAATTACTTGCTTTTTTTTTCGACCTTTTTTTTTGGGAAAAAAATTTTTTTTTTTTTTTTTTTTTTTTTTTTAATTTTTATGGACACAATAAACCCCGGTTTTTTTATTTTAAATTATCATGGGTTTTTTTTTTAATTTTAATTTATCTTTTTTTTTCCCCCTTTTTCCTTTTATCAATTCCATTATTGTAAAAAATTTTTTTTTTTTTTTTTCATTATTTTTCACTTTATTTCTTTTATTTTTAAACAATTTTTTTGCAATTTGTTTTTTATAAAAATTTTTTTTTTGCCCAAAAAAGTTTCTTAAAAAACAAAAAAATAAAAAATTACTAATTAAAAAAAATTTTTATAAAAAAAAATAATTTTTTAAAAAAAAAC
>NW_023653835.1:0-4793 GCF_015228065.2 Penaeus monodon
ATTAAAAAACTAATAAAAAAAAAATTTTTTAAAACCCCCACATTATTTTATTTTACTTAACTTATTATTATTTTTGTTATTTTTTACAGATAAATAGATTTTTTGGAATGATACTAATAAATTAGATAATGTAAAAAAAAATTTAATAATAATAATAATAATAATAATATAAAATAATAATAACAATAATAATAATAATAATAATAATTTTAATAATATTCAAATGTTATCAAAATTCTCTTTATTCTCACTTTTATCATCATTATTGTTATGATTAATACAATTCTGGTAATTATTATCATTATTACCCTAATAATTGCCGAAATCACCAAAGAAATCGAAAAAACGTCATTTTGGAGTATACTCTAAAAGGCTATATTTCGCTAGATTTTGCCGCTTTTTCGACTTTTGGGAATGTTTTTCTTATACCTTTTTTATATTATATATGGACACAATTCCTCTTATTATCATCATCGTTTTTCATGATTATCATCATTATTATCGTTATCATCATCATTATCATCATTATCATCATTTCATCATCATTATCATCATTATTGCAATTATTATCATCATTATTGCAATTGTTATCATTATTATTGCAATTATTGGAGTTATAGTATATATTTTTGCAATAATACTAATAACCACAACAATAATAATAGTAATAACAATAATAATAACAATAATAACGATTTTATAATAATTATTTATATCATTATCTTAATTAGTATCGTAATTACTGTAATTATTACGGTTATAATAATTACTTTTGCAATTATAGTACCAGTACAAATAATAATAATGATAATAATAACAATAATAATACTAATAACAATATTATAACCCCTAGCATTATTATTATCATACTTATACTTATTATTATTATTGTTATTATTACAGATATAATAGATTTTTTGGCAATGATACTAATAATTAAGATAATATAATAATAATAATAATAATAATAATAATATAATAATGATAATAATAATAATATAAATAATAATAATAATATAATAAATAATAATTTTAATAATATTCAAATGTTATCAAAATTCTCTTTATTCTCACTTTTATCATCATTATTGTTATGATTAATACAATTCTGGTAATTATTATCATTATTACCCTAATAATTGCCGAAATCACCAAAGAAATCGAAAAAACGTCATTTTGGAGTATACTCTGAAAAGGCTATATTTCGCTAGGTTTTGCCGCTTTTTCGACTTTTGGGAATTTTTTCTTATACCTTTTTTATATTATATATGGACACAATTCCTCTTATTATCATCATCGTTATCATGATTATCATCATTATTATCGTTATCATCATCATTATCATCATTATCATCATTATCATCATCATTATCATCATTATTGCAATTATTATCATTATTATTGCAATTGTTATCATTATTATTGCAATTATTGGAGTTGTAGTATATATTTTTGCAATAATACTAATAACCACAACAATAATAATAGTAATAACAATAATAATAACAATAATAACGATTTTATAATAATTATTTATATCATTATCTTAATTAGTATCGTTATTACTGTAATTATTACTGTTATAATAATTATTTTTGCAATTATACTACCAGTACAAATAATAATAATGATAATAATAACAATAATAATACTAATAACAATATTATAACCACTAGCATTATTTTTATTATACTTATACTTATTATTATTATTGTTATTATTACAGATATAATAGATTTTTTGGCAATGATACTAATAATTAAGATAATAGTAATAATAATAATAATAATAATAATAATAATAATAATATTTTAATAATATTCAAATGTTATCAAAATTCTTCTTATTCTCACTTTTATCATCATTATTGTTATGATTAATACAATTCTGGTAATTATTATCATTATTACCCTAATAATTGCCGAAATCACCAAAGAAATCGAAAAAACGTCATTTTGGAGTATACTCTCAAAAGGCTATATTTCGCTAGATTTTGCCGCTTTTTCGACTTTTGGGAATGTTTTTCTTATACCTTTTTTATATTATATATGGACACAATTCCTCTTATTATCATCATCGTTATCATGATTATCATCATTATTATCGTTATCATCATCATTATCATCATTATTGCAATTATTATCATCATTATTGCAATTGTTATCATTATTATTGTAATTATTGGAGTTATAGTATATATTTTTGCAATAAACTAATAACCCCAAAAAAAAAATAATAGTAATAACAAAATAAAAACAAAAATAACGATTTTTATAATAAATTTATATCATTATCTTAATTAGACGTTATTACTGTAATTATTACTGTTTTTAAATAATTATTTTTGCAATTATACTACCCGTACAAATTATAAAGATAATAATACAAAAAGTACTAATAACAATATTATAACCCCCACTTATTTTATTATACTTATACTTATTATTATTATTGTTATTATTACAGATATAATAGATTTTTTGGCAATGATACTAAAAATTAAGATAATAGTAATTAATAATAAAAAATAAAAATAAAAATAAAAATATAATATAATAAAAAAAATAATTAATAAAAATAATAATAATTTTAATATTTCAAAGTTATCAAAAATTTTCTTTATTCTCACTTTTACATCATTATTTTATGATTAAAACAAATTTTGGTAATTATTACATTTTTACCCTAATAATTGCCGAAATCACCAAAGAAATCGAAAAACGTCATTTTGGAGATACTCTCAAAAAGGGTATATTTCGCTAGATTTTGCCGCTTTTTCGACTTTGGGAATTTTTTTTCTTATACCTTTTTTAATTATATTGGACACAATTCCCCTTATTAAACATCATCGTTTCATATTTTCATCATTATTACGTTATCATCATCATTTTCATCTTATCGCATTATCATCATCATTATCATCATTATTGCAATTATTACATCATTATTCAATTGTTATCATTATTATTGCAATTATTGGAGTTAAGTATATATTTTTTTCAATAAACTAAAAACCACAAAAAATAAAAAATAGTAAAAACAATAATAAACAAATAAGATTTTTTATAAAAATTAAATTTTTATCATTATTTAATTATACGTTATTAATGTAATTATTTCTGTTATAATAATTTTTTTTGCAATTTTACTACAAGTACAAATAAAAATAAGAAATAAAATAAAAATCTAATAACAATATTATAACCCTAGCATTATTATTTTTAAATTATACTTTTTTATTTTGTTATTATTTTCAGATTAAAAGATTTTTTGGCAAAGATACTAATAATTAAGTAATAGTAATAATAATAATAATAATAATAATAATAATAATATACAAAAAAAAAAATAATGGTAATGATAAAAATAATAATAATAATGATAATAATAATAATAAAAAATTTTAAAAATTTCAAATGTTATCAAAAATTTTCTTTATTCCTTTTATCATCATTATTTTTTTATAAAAATTCTGGTATTATTTTTTCATTATTTCCCTAAAAATTGCCGAAATCACCAAAAATCGAAAAAAATCATTTTGGAGTATATCCAAAAAGGGTATGTTTTGCTAGATTTTTGCCGCTTTTTTTGACTTTTGGGAATGTTTTTTTTTTATACCTTTTTTATAGTATATATGGACCAATTCCCCTTATTATCATCATCGTTTCAATTTTCATCATTATTATGTTTTTCATCATCATTATCATCATTATCATCATCATTATCTCATTTTTGCAATTATTATCATCATTTTTGCAATTGTTATCATTATTATTGCAAATTTTGGAGTTATATATATATTTTTGCAATAAAACTAAAACCACACAAATAATTAATACAATAATAATAACATAATAACGTTTTTTAATAATTATTTATATCATTATCTTATTATATCGTTTTACTGAATTTTACTGTTATAAAAATTTTTTTTTTGCAATTATACACCATACAATAATAATAATGATAATAATAACAATAAAAATATAAAACAATATTATAACCACTAGCATTTTTTATTTTATACTTAACTTATTTTTTATTGTTATTTTTACGATATAATAGATTTTTTGGGAAAGATACTAAAAAAAGTAAAAATAATAATAATAATAATAATAAAATAATAAAAAATAATAATAATAATAAAAATAATAATAAAAATAAAAAATAATAATTTTTAATAATATTCAAATTTTTTCAAAAATTCTCTTATTTTCACTTTTATCATCATTATTGTTATGATTAATCAATTCTGGTAAATTATTACATTATTACCCAAAAATTGCCGAAATCTCCAAAAAAATCGAAAAAAAGTCTTTTGGGTATACTCTGAAAAAACTATATTTTTGCTAGTTTTGCCCTTTTTCACTTTTTTGGGAATGTTTTTCTTATACCTTTTTATATTATTTTATGACACAAAATTTCCCCTTTTATCATCATCGTTTCAGATTATCATCATTTTTATCGTTATCATCATCATTATCATCATTTCATCATTATCATCTCATTACATCATTATTGCAATTATTATCTCATTATTTCAATTTTTAAACATTTTTTTGTAAATTTTTGGAGTTATAGTATAATTTTTGCAATAATACTAATAACCACAAAATATAAAAGAATAACAAAAAATAATAACAATAATAACATTTTATAATAATTATTTTTATCATTTCTTAATTAGTATCGTTATTCTGTAATTATTACTGTTATTAATTATTTTTGCAATTATACTCCAGTACAAAAATAATAATGATATAATAACAATAAAGATACTAATAAAATATTAT
>NW_023653836.1:0-4792 GCF_015228065.2 Penaeus monodon
AAAAATAATTTCAGGCTTTTAAAAACCATAATTTTTCCCCAATTTGAAAAAAAAACCTTTTATTAAAAAATTATTGGGGTTTAAATTAAAAAAATTTTAAAAATTTTTATATATATATCTTTTATATATAAAATATATATATATAGATATATTTTTTCTATATATATATATTTTTTTTTTTATAAGATTTAAAGAATTGATAAAGAATATTTTTAATGAGATATATACGACCCCATACTGGAATAGAATTATCGTTAAAAAAAAACGTTTTTTTTTGTACATCCCCTCTTAAAATGGTAAACCACAAAGATGCCCAAACACAATGTTATAAATATTCAAGGACTGCTACAGATTATTGTAAAAAGCTATTTTTTGGTGATGTTTTTTTTTTAATTTTTTAAAAAAAGAGGCCCAAATTTTGTCATGATATTAAAATCAACCCCAAAATACCTTTCAACTTGCTTACTTTTTTTCCCCCCCAATGAATTGCACTGCATTGCGTTTCCCTTTTCCCTAGTCACCTTGGGGGACATTCAAAATCTTCTACAAATGCAGTGAGGGTCAGGGGGGAGGGCCCAAAAGGGGTAAATGAAAAAAAAACCAAAAAGCGTAAAAAAAAAAAATTGTTTATTTATAACTGATTGAGTTTTTCTTGGGAAAAGGCTAAAGGGCTGAATAACCCCAAATCCCGAAAACATTGGCACTGGTAAAAACGTAGTAATTAAAATTATATAAAATATATAATATATAAAATTATATATATATATATATTTATATTTTATATTTATGTGTGTGTGTGTGTGTGTGTGTGTGTGTGTGTTGTGTGTTGTGTGGGGGTTTTTGTGTGTGTGTGTGTGTGGGTGTGTTTTTTGGGGGTGTGTGTATGTGTGTGTGTGGGTGTGTTTGTGTGTTTTGGTGTTTTGTGTGTGTACAGAGCTTTAGGCATGATACATACGTGTCCCCAAAGGCTCCTTTCGCCACGCAGCACCCGAAACAGCGAGACGAAACTATTTGGGCCCCTTTAAGAAGGCACTCTTGCTTACGGCCCCCCATCTCATAAGCCAAGGCAGGAGGGGATAACACAATTTACACGTCCCCCAAAGCCTGTGTCCCTGCTCCGCCCCCCCCTACCCCCCGACTGCCTTTCCCCCCCCCTTGGGCCCCCCACCCCCCCCCCGTCTCAAACCCCCCCTCCCCCCCCCTATCACACCCTCCTCGTCCCCCCCCTCCCTCCCTCCCCCTATCTGTCCCCCTTATCCACCCCTCCCCCCCACCGCCCCCGGAAACCTTTGAATTTATCACAAATCTGAATAACTGCTTGAAGTTTTGTTGCTGCCCCTAATACAACGTGTTTTTGGAAACAATTTTTTTTGACCTTTTTCCTCTTCGGCCCCCCACAGACGGTTAAAATGGGTCACGTTTTCGGAAATGTCGGGAAACAAGGCAGGTCGCCCGTAATGGGATTACCATTTTTAAAAAACCCAACGAGGGGTGGGCCGCCTCTTTACGGGCGGGTGTCCCGTGGGCCATCCCCCGGGGGTTTTTCTCTCGCTCTTCCTCTCTCTCCCCCTCTCTCGGTCCCCCCTCTCCTCCTCCTTTTCTCGCCTCCTCTCCCCCCTCTCTCTTTTTCTCTCCCT
Source organism: Penaeus monodon (assembly GCF_015228065.2). NCBI lineage: Eukaryota > Metazoa > Arthropoda > Malacostraca > Decapoda > Penaeidae > Penaeus > Penaeus monodon. The sequence continues at coordinate 1,638 of NW_023653836.1, forward strand.
TTTCTCTCTCTCTCTTTTCTCCCCGCTCTTTCTCCCCCCCCTCTCTCCTTTTTCTCTCCTCCCTCCCCTTTTTCCTTCCTTCTCCCTTCCCATTCCCTCTCCCCCCCCCATTCCCTCTCCCTCCCCATTCCCCCCTTTCCCCCCCTCCCCCCTCTCTTTTCCCCCCTCTCAAACCCTTTCCCACCTACAACGATTCGGGAATCTAAATCCGGACAAGTAAAACCCCCAGTTTCCCTTTCCCGGGGTCGGTTGGGAATGTCCGTTTTGGGGGGGGGGTGCTGGCCCAGACTTCTTTCCTCAAAAGCTTGGGGAGGCTAATGGGGGGGGCCCTTTTTCCACGGACAGGGGAGGGAATTTTCGAAGGCGGTGTCGGGGGGCGGGGTCCGGTCCCATGGTTCTTTTGTTTTCGTGAGTAACTGGGCAACCCTTTTCAAAAGGTGACGAGTCCGCTAGATTTATTCCCCATACATACATGGAAAATTTGGGAAAGTTTTTATATATATTATAATATTTTATATATATTAATATATATATATATATTAATATATATATAAAATTTATAATTTTATATATATATAATATAATATTTAAAATTATAATATATATATTAAAACTATACATATATCCATATACATTATACTACATACACCACACCGTGCACGCAATAAATAAAAAAAAAAAAATTTATTATATTTTTATATATATTTAATATATATTTTTTAAATTTTTATATATTACATTTTAATAAATAATAAATCTAATTTTATTCTTTTGTAATAAAAATAAAAAATGATATTTTTATCTTTTATAAAAATATAATATATTATATTATTTCTATATATATCCCCTATATATTATATATATTTATATACAATTTATTATATTTTAAAAATATATATATAAATATATTTTTAAAATATATTATATATATTTTAAATTTAAAATCTTTTATAACCCTATATACATACACCACCACACTACCTACCCCCCCCCCACACACACACCACCCACACACACAACACACACCCCCACACACACACACCCCCACACACCTCACACCCACAACCCCACCCCACACACACACACACCCACATACATATATATATATTTTATTATATATTATATATATATATATATTTTCTATAATTTCAAAACCCTCATACATACATAAAATATTAATATAATATATATTTTATATATTTACCTATTCCCCTCATACACCACACACACAGCACAACACACACAACAACAACCACCGGCCGCGCAGCAAGAATAAAAATAATATATATAAAAATAATAAATATCCCTTTATAAAAGTTATTAAAAAAAATAATAAAATAATAAATAAAAAAAAAAAATAAAAATATAAAAAAAAAATATAATTAGAATAAAATAAAAAAAAAGCACACAATAAAAATATAAAAAAATTTTTAATTAATATAAAAAATAAAACATATAACAAAAAAATATATAAAAAAAATAAAAAAAAAAAAAATTTTTAATAAAAAAAAAAAAAAAATATTAAAAAACAACACACACCCACACACAAACCACACACACCCACACACACACCACCACACAACCCCCACCCCCACACACACCAAGCAATAAAATATAAATATAAAAAATAAATAAAAAAAAACAAATTTAAAAAAAAATATAAAATTAAAAATTAAATATATATAATTATATTAAAATTATGAGAAAAATATTGGGGAAAAAAAATATTTTAAAAATATAAATATAATAAATATACCACACACAACAAAAATTATATAAAATAATATATATAAGAAAATTTTATAAAAAAACAAAAAAAAATATAATAAAAAATATAAAATATAATTTATAACCCCACACACCACACACACACACACACACCACACACACACACACCCACAAAAAACCCCACATACCCATATTGTTTATAAAATCAATGTTTTATATATATATAATATAAATATATAATATTAAAATTTTTAAAATATATATACACGTATATAAACCCCCAAACACCCAACACACCACAAAACCCCCCACCAAAAACAACACACCACACCACACACACACACACACACACACACCCAAACCCAAAAAAAAACCACAACACACAACACACCATACCACATGCATAAAATATCTAATTTATATATATAAAATTATTATATTAAAATATTAAATTATATATATTACTGTAAAATTTTATCCGTATGAAAAAATATAAATTATATATATATAATATATAATATTAATTTTTAAATTTATTATATATTAAAATAATATAAAATATAATATATATATTAATATAATAATTATAAACACAACACCACCAGACCACACACACACACCACACCACCCGACAGTACAATATAGATATTTATTTATATTATATTATAAATATAAAATTTATTTAATATAAATAATATATATATTATTTTTTATTTATATAATATTATAAATATTATATATTTTTATATATAATTATATTTTATAATATATTTTATTTGTAATCTTTTTTATATTTTATATATTATTATATATTAATTTTATATATATTATTAATTAATATATATATATATCTTATTATTATATTTATTAAATATGTAAAATGTTTATTAATTTTTTTTTAAAAACTATTTTAATTATTTATATTTATTTATTTAAAATATATGGTTTCACACACACACACCCACCCACACCCCCCACACCCAAAACCACACCACCCCCCACCACACCACAACCCACACCCAACCCCCACACACACAACACCCCCCACACACACACCACCACAACAAACCCCCCCAACACACACACACCACCCAGACACACACACACACCAAATACCCCACTAATAAGAACAGGCCGCCCCACTTAAGAAATTTGCATTTTTATGGCAAAGAGACTGATCCCAAATTATGTATACTTGAGGGAAATCTCTTCTATTAAGTGGGGTGCGAGGACTCTTTGGGGAAATTAGAAGACTAGGAAGAAAACCTATACTAAAGGTGGACACGGTTCTATTAAAAAGGGAACCCCAGGGTAGCAAGCAGGAATTAGCGGGAGGTTTTTTTGTTTACGAACTTTAAAAAAAATATGTGGGAAATTTTATAGTATAAACGAAAGAGTGTCTTCATTAGCAATAACTAAATAAAAGT
>NW_023653838.1:0-4792 GCF_015228065.2 Penaeus monodon
AGCAGGGGAGTTGGAAAAAAAAATTTTTTTTTTTTTTGGAAAAATGCCCCCCCCCGTTTTTTTTTTTTAAAAAGCCCCCCCCCTTTTTTGAAGCCCCTTTTTTAAAAAAAGGCATTTTTACCCCTTTTTTTTGATTTTTTTCCCCTTTTTCCCCCCCCTTTTTTTTTTTTTCCCCCCCCCCTTTTTTTCCCCCCCTTTTTTTTTTTTTTTTTCCCCCTTTCCCCTTTGGCCCCCCCAAAAAATTTTTGTTTTATTTTTAAATTTTTTTTTTTTCCCCCGGGGGGGGTTTTTTAAAATTTTTTTTTTTTTTTTTTCCCCCCCCCCCCCTTTTTTTTTTTTTTCCCTTTTTGGGGCCCCCCCCCGGGTTTTTTTTTTTTTTCCCCCCTTTCTTTTCCCCCCCCCCCCTTTCGGGGTTTTTTTTTTTTTGATTTTCCCCATTTTTTTTTTTTCCCCCCCCCTTGGGGGGGTTTTTTTTTTTTTTTTTGGGGGGGGTTTTTGGGGCCCCCCCCCCCTTTTTAAAAGCCCGGGGGGCCCCCCGGGTTTATTTTTTTTTCCCCCCCTTTCCCCCCCCAAAAGGGGGAAAAAAAAAGGAAAAAAAAAATTTTGTTTTTTTTTTTTTTTTAAAAAAAAAAAAAAGGCCCCCCCCCCGGGGGGGACCCCCCCCCCCCCCCCGTTTTTTCCCCCCCCCTTTTTTTTTGGGGGAAAAAAAACCCTTTTTTTTAAAAAAAAAGGTTTTTTTTTTGTTTTTTTTGAAAAAAATTTTTTTTTTTTTTTTTTTTCCCCCCCCCCCCCCCCCCCGGGGGGCCCACCTTTTTCCCCCCGGGGTTTTTACGAGTTTTTTTTTAAAAACCCCCCCCCCCCCGGGGGCCCCCCGTTTTTTTTTTTTTTCCCCCCCCCTTTTTTCCCTTTGTCTTCTAAAAACCCCCCCCCCTTTTGTTTTTTTCCCCCCCGCCCCATTTCCCCCCCTTTTTTTTTTTTTTTTGCCTTTTTTTCCCCCCCTTCGCTTTTTTCCCCCCTTTGCTCTTTCCCCCCCTTTTACTCTTTCCTACTTTCTCTTTCACCTTTCATTTTTTTCCTTTTTTTTCCCTTTACGTTTTCCTCTGTCTTTTTTCCCCCCTTCTCTTTCTGTCTTTTTCTCCCTTTGCTTTTCCCTTTTATTTTTTTCCCCCTTTCCCTCCTCCCCCCTTTTCTTTTCCTCTTTTGCTCTTTTCCTCTGTCTCGTTTTCCCCTTTGCTTTTTTTTTATCTTTTTTCCCCCCCCTTTCGCTCTTTTACCCTTTGCCCATTCCTCCTTTTGCTTTTTTCTCCCTTAAATTTTTCCTCTTTCCTCTTCCTCCTTTGCTCTTTCCCTTTGTCTCCTTTTTTTTCCCCTTCTTTTCCTCTGTCTCTTTTCCCCCCTTCACTTTTTCCCCTTTTTCATCTTTTCCTTTTCATTCCTCTTTCCTCTTCTTCTTTCCCCCTCGCTTTTTTCTCTGCCCTTTTTCCTCCCTTTCCCTTTTTCCCTCTTTTTCCTCCATTCGTTCTTTTCCCCTTTTCACTTTTTCCCTCCTTTTGCTCTTTCCCCTTCGTCTTTCCTCGTCCCTTTTTCTCCTTTGCTCTTCCCTTTGTCCTTTTTCCTTCATTTTTCTTTCCTCCTTTCCTTATCCCCTTTTTGCTTTTTCCCCCCTTCGTTTTTTCCTCTGTCTATTTTCCTCCTTCGCTTTTTCCCTCTTTCTCCTTTTCCCCGTCTCACTGAATTCTCCTTGCCCTTTTTCATTTTTTTTTATTTTCCCTTTGTTTTTTTTTTCGCTTCTATTTTATTATTTTTCCTCTTCCTTTTTTTTTTTTCCCTTTTTTTTTCATTTTCCTTTTTCTTTATCTTTCCTTTTCCCCTTACTTTTTTTTTTTTTCCTTTCATCCCCATTACCCAATTCCCCACCTCTTCCTTTCCCCTGTCTAATGATTTGTATGTGTGGTGTTGTGTGTGTGTGTGTTGTGTGTGAGAGAGAGAGAGAGAGAGGAAATTTTTGGGCCTTTTTTTTTTGCCAAATTTCCCTCTAAAAAAGCAATTTTCCAAGGCAAAAATGCACTCGGAAATTATTGTGCGCCACAGGGAAGGGCCTTTCCTCCCTTGTGTTGCTTTTTTTTTCGTCGCTTTGTTCTCTCCCTATTTTCCTTTTTTTCCCTTCCCCTCTCTCTCCTCTCTTCTCTCTCTCTTCTCTCCTCTCTCTCTCTCTCTCCCTCTCTCTCTCTCTCTCTCCCTCTCTCTTTTTCCCCTTTCTCTCTCTCTCTTTTCTCTCTTTTTTCCTTTATCTCCCCCCCAACAACAGACTCAGAAGGTGAAGGAGGAGAGAAGGACGAACAAGAGACTCAGACAGAGGAGGGGAGGAGGAAAATAATGAGAACGAGTAGTAAAATATACAGGCAAAGAGAGAATGAGGGAGGGGGAAGGAGCAAAAGGAGGAGGAGGAAGAGAAAGAGAGTGAGAGAGAGGGGGGGAGAGGGGGGAGAAAGAGAGGAGGGGGAGGGGGAGAGAGAGAGAGAGAGAGAGGGGGAAAAAGGGGAGAGAAGAGAAGAGAGAGGAGAGAAGGAGAGAGAGAGAAGGGAGGGAGGGGGAGAGGGAGCCAGGGAGAGAGAGATAGGGAGGGGGAGAGAAAGAGAGAGAGGGGAGGGAGAGAAAGATAGGGAGGGGGGGGAGAGAAAAGAGGAACTTTACCTTTAAAAACCCTTATGCTCTGAATACCAAATTTTTCTTTCATTTTGCATGATCGGTGGTCCGCCATGCCTTATTTTTTTCCCGGTTTCCCCTTCTTCATCTCCCCATAAAACCCGGCCGAGTATTATTCCCCAAATTTAATTTTTCCCCCTTTATCCGTCATCATTTACCTCCTTACTTCGTTCCTGAGCTCGAATTTGGGCTTTGATATATTCATCACTCTGTCGCGCATGAGCTGTGCTTTCCCTCCTAAAAATCAAGCCCTTTTTTTTTTTTTTTAAAATTTGTTAAATTCTTTATACATTATTATATTGGTTTTGAATTTTTAAAAAGAGATTATTGTTTATTAGTTGATTAATGAGATTATTAGATTACTAGTGATTAATTGAGATTACTAATTATTAGTTTATTAAATGAGATTTTTAAATTTATTAGATGATTAAATGAGATTTTTAATTTTTAAAATCAACCTTTTTTTCATCAAACCAGCTTTTTCTTGCGTCGGTGCCTTTCCTCCCTTTTTTTCGCATTTCGTTTTTTTTCATCGAATTTATCAAAAATTCCCTTTTTCCCCCGTTTTTTTGCCATGTTTTGGTCTTAGGTGGGGTTTTATAGCAGATTCTCGAATTTCACCATCTTTTCCAAGAAGCATTCAGATCTCCCTTTTCTTGCAGACAGCCCACTTCTTTTTTTTCTTTTCTTCATTGTTTATTCTTACTTTATTCCCCCACTTTTGCTTTTTAATCTTATAAATAATTGACTGTCTTTATTTTTTGGTTTTAAATGTCATTATTTTTTAAAAAATGTTTTATCATCAAAGTTTTTTGATCTTGCTTTAGTAAGTAGTTTATTTATGTCAATGCCCTTCCTTTCGTTTTACTGAATTTTTTTTGTGCATTCTCAGCATTATTATATTTTATTTTGTTTTATTATTCGATCTTACCCTAATTTTTATTTTGGGGTATCAAATTTTTGGAAATAAATTATTCTAGTTTTTCATGATATGAATGTCAATTTTTCCCCGCCGTATATTTTTTCCTAATATTTTGTTATAACACTTTATTTATGCTATTTTTTCTTCTTTTGTCTTGTTTTTTTTAAAATGCATCCTATGTTTTTTATTATTGTTATCATTCTCATTTTATTTATCTTTGTCATAATTTTTATTTTCTCCGTCCTCTTTGTTCCTTCCCTTTTCTTAATCTTCTTTTTCTATCGCTTCTTACTCACCCTCCCTTTTTATCCTCTATCTTTCATCATTCTCTTTCCCCCTTCCCCGGCCTTTCTCTCCCTTTACCGCAATTATTCTTCCCCTCCTTGTTCTCTTTTTTTTTTCTTCCTCTTTGTTTTTTTTCTACTCTGTCTTTTTCCCCTTCTTCTTTTTTAAAACCCCCCTTTCTTCTTTTTCTTTCTCTGTCTCTCCTTTCTTTTCTACTCTCTCTGTTTTGCTTTTTCTCTTATCTTCCTCCCTCATTCCCCCTTCTTAGTCCCCTTTTCCCCCTTCTTCTCATCCCTCTATTTTTCTCTCTTCCCTTTTCCCGTTTCTTCCCCCCTCCCCCTCTCTTTTTTTTTTTCTCCCGTTTTTTTTTTTTTTTTTTTTTTTTTTTTCCCCCTCATTTTTTTATTTCATTCGCCTTTTTCCCCTTTTTTTTTTTTTTTCTCCTTTTTTTTCTTTTTTTCTATTTTTTTCTTCCCCCCTCCTCATTTTTCCCTTCCCCACTCTTTTTCTTTCTTTTTCCCCTTCTATTCTTCTCTTTTTTTCGTTTTTTCCCCCTTTCTTTTTTCTCTCTTTTCCCCCTTTTTTCAATTCTTTTCTCCTTTTTCCCCTCCTTTTTTTTTCTCTTTTTCCCATTCCTCTTTCTTCTTTCCCCTTTCCCCTTTTTCTCCCAAATATCCTTCTCTTTTCTTTTTCCCCCTTTTTCAAATTTCTTCCTCTCTTTTCTTTTCCTTTCCCTTTTCCTTTCCTCCCTTCCTTTCCATACCTATCTTCCTTCCCCCCTTTTCGTTTCCTTTCCCCCCCACGCTATTATTTCCTTTCCCCCTTTTTTTTTTTCCATTATTCCTCTTCTTCCTCGTTCCCCCCTTCTTATTTTCCTTT
>NW_023653840.1:0-4792 GCF_015228065.2 Penaeus monodon
ATAATATATATATATATATATTATAAATATATATATATCTATATATATGATATATATGTGTGTGTGTGTGTGTGTGTGTGTAGTGTATATGTGTAGGGTAGTGTATGTGTCGTGTGTGAATGTGGTGTGTGTGTGTGTGGTGTGTGTTTGTGTGTTGTGTGTTTTGTGGTGTGTGTGTGTTGTGGTGTGTGGTGTGTGTGAGTGGTTAGCATATTTTTATTATAAGGCGTATATATATACAATGAGAGATAATATACATTATATGTATATTTAAATATAGATATATATATATATATATATATATATATATAGAGGATTCCACACACAACACACAAACACACAAACGAACACACCACACACAACACACCACACACACCACACACACACACAAACACATATACTAATATATATATATATATATATATATATATATATATAACATATTATTTACATTATATATATATAGATAGGATAGATAAGATATATAGAATAGCGACACCTTTATATATATATAAAACTTATAATATCCAATATATATACATAAACACCACACACACACACACAACAGGGGGCACACACCTATATAGAATATATATATATATATATTATATATATATATATTATATATATCTTAATATATATATTATTATATATATATATCTATGTATACATATATTCATACACATAACACACACACATACCACACAAAAACACACACATTCAACACCACACACCCACACACAACCACACACCACACGCACGCACCGCACACACACAAACACACACACACAAACACACACACACACGCGCGCGCGCGCGCGCGCGTAGAAAACATTATCATCATCATCTTCACATTACCATCATCATTATCATCATCATTAGTATTATCATCATTATTGCAATACTATCATGATATTGCCAATTTTTGCTAGTTATGCTATATATTTCTAAAACTATACTAATAACAACTACAATAATAATAGGAATAACAAAATAATAACAATAACGATTTTATAATGATCATTTATATAATAATTTGAGTTAATTCGTTATTACTGTTTAATTTTTCTGTTATGATAATTATTTTTTTGCAATTATACTACCCAGTGAAAAAAAACTAATAAGAATAATAAAATTAAGGTGAATTATTATAACAATATCATAAAACACGATTATATTATTTTATTATTATTATTATATTATTATTATGATTATTATTATTGTTTTTTTCTTATTATTATTACAGGTTTAATATTCTATTTTGGCAATAATAGAATAATTAAAGTAATAATACTACTACGGACTAATAGTAATATAATAATAAATTTATAATATAATAATAAAATATAATAATATAAACAAATAATTAATAATAAAAGAAAATAATAAAAGCTAGTAATAAGAATTTAATTATGATGATGAGACGTGATGAAAAGGAATTCATCATAGAAGCAAAGGACGAGGAACAAATAACAAATAAAAAATTGTAAGTGTTCATATACAGAATACTAGAACACATTTATGTACATTCCTACAAACGAAACATTTTGCTGGGTTGACTAGTGTAGATGTCTTTATTTTTTCCAAAAACCAATTAAAAGAAAGGACATGAAATGCAAAGGTTTCGATTTCTTGAGACAAGTAGACGTAGAAAGGAAAACGTGGATTTAGAGACTAGGTAGGAGAAAACTCGTGTATCATTATTATTACTTATTTATTTATTTATTTATTATTTTAAATCATTATTTCCTTCTGTCATTATCATAATTAATAACATCATTATGATACCAGACTCCTATTATGACAACTACCACTATTATTTCTACTACATAAATAATCCAATAAAAGGTAATATTAACCAATCACCCGGATTTATGTTCTGTCCCTTGTAGGTTTTTGGGGAATTTTGTTACATACAGATGGCTCCACATGTGTCAGCCTCCAAGGAGTCTATCAGTAGGCCCCTACTGACCGATCTTGATTTCGCCATTCCTTGAATGGCGGGAAATGCGTTTTTCCTTTTAATACAATTGATATCAATACTGTTATTATCATTATTGATGCTATGTATTATTAAGTATTATTAAAATCTTGTTAACATTTAAGACAATGAAATAATGCAAAAGATCCTTTCCAAAAGTCAAAGGGAAAAAGGGTAAACAGGTGAGAAAGGTAGGACTAATAAGTGATCCCTTGATGGGAAAAGCATTTTGTAAAAAGCCATTATGTGTAAATTTACAATAAAAAAACCCTGTGTTACATGGGCAGGGCAGGTATTCTTCCCAAAACCCGTGGGGTTTGGGTTTAAATTTGATGACAGTCAATAATAACGAAAAAAAACGATAATAAAAATAGTAAAAAAATAATAATAATAAAAAAATGATAATAACAACAAATAAATTATCTTTACAAGTATTTCATAAATAGGGAAGAAGGCTAAGAGGGACAGTGGTAAGTACAGGGGAAACCAAGGAAAAAGGGGAAAAATGTATAACCTCTAGGTTTTACCCACTTCCCTGTAAAAAGGGGAAACCCCAAAAATAGAACAACAAAAAAACCCATAAGAAGGGTTTGCTAGATTTTTTTTTTTTTTTTTTTTTGCAAAGAAATGTTTTTCCCAAATTCTCTTTATTTCACTTTTATCATTTTAATTGTCTGATTAATAGAATTCTGGTAATTATTATATTTTTTACCCTAAAAATTCCCAAAAATCATAAATAAAAGGGGAAAAAACGCCCTTTTTGGGATTTATACTCTCCAAAAAGGCTAGATTTTGCCGTTTTTGGGAATTTTGGGTTTTTTTTCCCTTTTCCCTTTTTTTTTTTATAGGGAAAACCTTTTCCTGTTTTCATCATCTTTATTATCACGTTTACATTATTTTTATTTTTTATCTTTCATCTTTATCTAATCCCCCACCTTTCATTTCACCATCTTTTCCCAAATTATTTTTCATCTTTAATTGAATTTTTATCTTTGCAATTTTTACATTATTTTTGAACTATTGCAATTTTTGCGGGTTATAATAAAATTTTTTTCCCAACTTTTTCTAAAAAAGGCTACAAAATAAACTAAAAAACAAATAAAAAAAACAAAAAATAAGTTTTTTAAAAAATTTTTAATTTTATCATTTTTTTAAATTAATATCGTTATTACGGGTAATTTTTCTTTTAAATAATTTTTTTAAAATTTAATACTATCAGAAAAAAAGAAATAATAACAAATTAATACTAATAAAAATGATATTGATAATGATAATGATAATAATAATAATAATAGTAATAATATTAATAATCATCAAAATGTTATCCAAATTCTCTTATTCCCCCTTTATCATCATTATTGTCATGATTAATACGATTCTGGTTATTATCATTATTACCCTAATAATTGCCAAAATCATCAAAGAAATCGAAAAAATCGACATTTTGGAGTATACTCTCAAAAGGCTAGATTTTGCCGCTTATTCGACTTTTGGGATTTTTTTTCTTTTACCTTATTTTCTTATATATGGACACAATTCCTGTTATTATCATGATTATTATCATGATATCATCATTATTATCGGGTTTTCATCATCATTATCATCATTATTGCAATTATTATCATTATTGCAATTATTGATCATTATTATTGCAATTATTGGGAGTTATAATATATATTTTTACAAACTATACTAATAACAGCTATAATAATAATAGTAATAAAAATAATAATAACAATAATAATCTTTTTATAATAATTATTTTTATAATTATTTTAATAATATCGTTATTACTGTAATTATTACTGTTATAAATAATTAGTTTTTGCAGTTATACTACCAGTAAAAATAATGGATAATGATAATAATAACAATAATAACATTAATAACAATATTTATAACGATTAGTATTATTATATTTTTACTTATTATTATTTATTGTTATTATTACAGCTATGATATATTTTTTGGCAATACTACTACTACTACTTACTACTATACTATTTTTTTATAATAATTTAAAAATAATAATGATAATGGATAATAAAAAATAATCATTTAAAAAGGGTTTTCCAAATTCTCTTTATTCCACTTTCATCATCATTATTGTCATGATTAATAGAATTCTCGTAATTATTATCATTATTAAGCTAATAATTACGAAAATCATCAAATGAATGGAAAAAAACGTCATTTTGGAGATATTCTCAAACCTACAAATTTTGCTAGATTTTGCCGCTTTTTCGACTTTTGGGATTTTTTTTCTTTTAGTTTTTTTATTGATATGGACAAAATTCCTGTTAATATCATCATTATTATCATGATTATATCATTATTAGGTTATATCACATTATCATCATTATCATATTACCCTCATCATTATCACATATTTCAATTATTATCATCATTATTACAATTATTATCATTTTATTGGGAATTATTTCAGTTATAATATATATTTTTAAAAACTATGCTAATAACAGCTCAATAATAATAATAATAACAATAATAATAGAAATAATAACGTGTTTATAATAATGATTAATGTTATAATAATCATTATTTTTAAATTTAAAAGCGTTATTACGTAATTTTTACTGTATAATAATATTTTTATTTAATTATACTACCAGTAAATTAATAATAATGATAATAAGAACAATAATAGTTTCAAAACAATATTTTAACGATTATTATTTTTTATTATCTTATTTTATTTTTTTTGTTATTATTACAGTTATGATATAGTTTTGGGAAAAAAAAAAAAAAAAGAATAAAAAAAATTTTTTAAAAAATTTTAAAAATTAAAAA
>NW_023653842.1:0-4791 GCF_015228065.2 Penaeus monodon
TTTCTCTTTCAGTTATATTCACTCTCTCTCTCTCTCTCCTCCCCCTCTCTCTTCCTCTCTCTCTCTCCTCTCCCCTCCCCTTTCCCCTTTCTCTCTCTCATTTTTTTTCTTCTCTTGTTTCTCTCTCTCTCTCCTAAAATTAAACTCCCTTCAGATGGATATTCACGTCCTCCTCTTCCTCTCCTCTCTCTCTCTCTTGTAAAAGGCTATACCCTTTATACAATGGTAAAACAGAGGGTATTTACTTGTTAACGGCTTGACTCTTTTTTCTGGAGTTGACCCACAAAGTATAAGAACCCCCAGGTTTAGTTATACGGGTTATGGGCCGCACGAGGTCACGGTCACTGCCCGGAGAGAGGGCGGAGCTGACCTTGGGTGCGCTGGTACTGGCTACAAAATTTCCCGGTCAAACAGGTCAGTATAAAATGGACCTCCCCCTCGCTGAGCGGGGGGGTTCTTTTTTGGGACATTTGGATCCTGTGGAAAACGCCACGTGGTCCACTGTAATAGAAATAAAATTATCCCACCGTAACAGAAATAAAATTTAAATCCTCTTATATTTAAGGGGTAATCTAGTACAGTGGCTGACAGGGACGCAAAACTCCGTATGGGGTAAAAAAACGCTACGGGACGACGCCCTACGACTTGTTAAAGGGTCAAAAGCGGGCGAGGCCCCGGTCAGCTGCCCGGAGAGAGGGCGGAGCTGACCTAAAAAGCGCTGGTCGCTTGACACGAACTCCCCCGGAGGAGGCGAGGGTGACCCACCCCCCGTCGGTAGTTGGGAAAGAACTCCCCGTGGTTCCTTATTTGGGCTTTTGGGTCCAGTGGAAAAAAGCCAGTGGTCCACTGGTAAAAAGAAAAAGAATTTCCACATCTGAACAGAAAAAATTTTCCCATTTTACTCCTCTTCTCCTCTCTTCTCCCCTCTCTCTCTCTCTCTCTCTCTCTCTTTCTCTCTCCCCCTCCCCCCCTCTCTCTCTCTCTCTTCCCCTCTCTCTCTCTCCCGGCCGCATCCTCGCATCTCTCTATCGTCTCTTCTCTTTCCTCTCATATTTTCTTTCCTCCTCTCCCTCATTCTCCTCTTTCTCGCCTCTCTTTCTCACCCCTCTCTCCCTCCCTTTTTTCTCGTCTTTCTCTCTCTTCTATTTCTCTCCGCTTCTCCTCTTATCTCTCTCTCTCCTCTCTCTCTCTCTCTCTCTCTGTTCTCTCCTCCGTGTCTCTCTCTCTTGTGTCTCTCTCTGTGCTGCTCTCTGGTCCATCCCTCCTCCCGTCTCTCACCGTCTCCTCTTCGTCGTCATCATCCCTCTCTCCTCCCTTCTTCGAGCTCCTCGTCCAGTCTCATCCTCTCTCGCGCTCCAGAGGGCTCTCTCCCTCTCTCCTCTCTCTCTCAGCCTTCTCCACTTCTCCTCTCTCGGTTCATTCTCATCCTCCGTCCTCTCTCTCTCTCACGCATCCTCCTCTCTCTTCTCTCTCTCTCTGTCCCTCGTCTCATCCGTCTCCCATCTCTCCAATCTCTCTCACTCGTTCTCTCTCTCTTTGTCTTTCTCTCTCCCTCTCTCTCTCTCTCTCTTCTCTTTCTTTCTCCTCCTGTTAGATGGGTTATTCATCTCTCTCTCTTCTCTTGTCTCGCTCCCTCTCTCTCTCTCTCATCATCCGTCTCTCTCCCCTCTCTCTCTCCTCGTCTCCATCCGTCTCAATCCTCGAAGCTCAAAAAACCTCATCTGTGCTCTCTTCTCTCTCGCTCTTTCTCCTCCTTTCCTACCTCTCTTTTAGAGGAAATAGTCATCTCTCTCTCTTCTCTCTTCTCTCGTCTCTCCTCCTCTCTCCTCATCTTCTTCTCTCCTCTCTTTCTCTGTCCTCTCTCTCTTCTCCTGTCTGTCTGTCTGGCTCTCTCATTCTCCCTCATCGCTCGTCTCTCTTCTCTATCGCTCTCTCTCTCGTCCCTCTCTTCCCTCTCCCTCCTCTCTCTCTCTCGTCACTCTCTCCCTATCACTCCCTGTCTCTTCTCTCTCTCTCTCAGTCCGAGCGTATACTCACGCTCCGTCCTTTCACGTAGCTCTCTCCTCGCTCCCCTCGCCCGCTCTCGTCCATCTCTCTCTTTTTTCTCTCCTTTTAGCTCTCGACTCTCTCTCCTTCCGCTCTCGTCTCTCTCATCTCTCTCTCTCCATCTTCTCTCTCGGTCTCCTCTCTCTCTCTCCTCTCTCTCCCTCTGTCTTCTCTCTATCTCACTCTTTCTCAATTACTCCCTTCAGATGGATATTCACGTCTCTCGCTCTCTCTCTCTCTCTCTCTCTCTCCTCTCTCTCTTCTCTCTCTCTCTCCCTTTCAGATGTATATTCATCTCTCTCTCTCTCTCTCTCTCTCTCTCTCTCTCTCAATTACTCCCTTCAGATGGATATTCACGTCTCTCTCTGTCTCTCTCTCTCTCTCTCTCTCTCTCTCTCTCCTCTCTCTCAATCTCTCCCTTTCTCTCTCTCACTTTTTTTTCTCTCTCTGTTTCTCTCTCTCTCTCTCTCAATTACTCCCTTCAGATGGATATTCACGTCTCTCTCTCTCTCTCTCTCTCTCTCTCTCTGTAAAAGGCTATCATCCTTAGTACCATGGTGAACAGAGGGTAGTTATACTTGTTAACGGCTTACTCGTTATTTCTGGAGTTGACACACGAAGTATAAGACAGACATGTTTGAGGTTATAACGGGTTATAGGGCCGCCGGAGGTCACGGTCAGCATTGCCGGAGAGAGGGCGGAGCTGGACCTTATAGCTCTTGGTTAGCTTGTCTACGAACTCCCTGTCAAAACGAGGTCAGATTAAAGTGACCTCCGCCCTCGCCTGAGCGGGTGGTTCTTATTTGGAAATTTGGATCCATGTGGAAAACAGCCACGTGGTCCACTGGTATATAAATAGAATTAATCCACTCCTGTACAGAATAGAATTCTCCCATCTTATATTGTAACGGGTAATCTAGTACAGTGGCTGACAGGGACGCCAAAACTCACGTATAGGGTAGAACACACGCTACGACGACGCTAACGACTTGTAGAAGGGTACAAAAGCGCCGCGCGGAGAGGCCACGGTCAGCTGCCCGGAGAGAGGGCGGAGCTGACCTACCGCGCTGGTCGCTTGACACGAACTCCCGCGGAGGGAGGCGAGAGGTGACCCTACCGCGTCGGTAGCTTGGAACGAACTCCCGGTGGTTCTTATTTGGGACATTTGGATCCACGTGGAAAACAGCCACGTGGTCCACTGGTAATAGAAATAGAATTATCCACATCCTGTAACAGAATAGAATTTCCCATCTTAATACTCTCTCTCTCTCTCTCGTCCTCCTACTAAGTCTCTTCTCTCTCTCTCTCTCTCTTTCTCTCTCCCTCCCTCCCTCTCTCTCATCTCTCTCTCTCTTTCCTCTCTCTTATATCTCTCTCGTCTCTCTCTCTCTCTGTCCTCTCTCTCTGTCCTCTCTCCTGTGTCTCGTCTCATGTCTCTCTCTCTCTCTCTCTCTCTCTCTCTTCCTCCCTCACTCCTCCCGTCCCTCCCTCCCTCCCTCCCTCCTCTCTCTCTCGTCTCTCTCGCTCTCTCCCTCTCCTTCTCTCTTCTCCTCTCGCTCTCTCTCCCCTTTCTTTCTCTCTCTCTCTCTCTTCACCTTCTGTCTCTCTCTCTCTCCCTTCCACTCTGTTTTCCCCTCTTCTCTGTTCTCTCTCTCTCTCTCTCTCTCTCTCTGCCTTTTTCTCTCCTGTCAAATGGATTTTCATCTCTCTCTCTCTCTCTCGTTTCCCCCCCCTCTCTCCCCTCTCTCTCTTTCTGTCTCCCCTCTCTCCTCCCCTCTCTCTCATCTCTCTCTCTCTCTCTCTCTCTGTGTCTCTCTCTGTCTCTCTCTCTCTCTCTCTCTCTTCTCTCTTCCTCCCTCACTCCCTCCCTCCCTCCCTCCCTCCCTCCCTCCCTCTCTCTCTCTCTCTCTCTCTCCTCTCTCTCTCCCCTCTCTCCCCCTCTCTCTCTCTCGCTCTCCTCTCTTTTCTTTCTCTCTCTCTCTCTCACCTCTGTCTCTCTCTCTCTCTCCCTTTTTTTTCACTCTGTTTTCTCTCTCTCTGTTTTCTCTCTCTCTCTCTCTCTCTCTCTCTCTCTCTTTTCTCTCCTCCCTCCCTCCCTCCCTCTTCTCTCTCTCTCTCTCTCTCTCTCTCTCTCTCCCTCCTCCCTCCCTCCCCCTCTCTCTCTCCTCTCTCTCTCGCCTCCTCTCTCTCACTCTCCTCTCTCTCTCCCCTGTTTCCCCTCTCTCTCTGTTTTCTCTCTCTCTGTCCTCTCTCCTCTGTCTCTCTCTCTCTCTCTCTCTCTCCTCTCTCTCTCTTTCTTTCTCTCTCTCTCTCTCACTCTGTCTCTCTCTCTCTCCCTTCTCTCTCTCCCTCTCTCTCTCTCTCACTCACTCTCTCTCTCTCTCTCTCTCTCTCTCCTCTCCCCTTTCTCTCTCTCTTCCTCTCTCTCCCACTCTCATCTTCTATCTCTCTCTCTCTGTCTCTCTCTCTCTCTCTCTTTCTCTCTCCCTCTCTCTCTCTCTCCTCTTTTTCTCTGTCTCTCTCTCTGTCTGTCTGTCCTCTCTCTCTCTCTCTCTCTCTCTCTCTTCCTATCACTCTGTCTCTTTTCTCTCTCTCTCTCTCTTCTCTCTCTCTCTCTCTCTCTCTCTCTCTCTCTCTCTCTCTGTCTCTCTCTCTCTCTCTCCCCTGTCCCCTCTCTCCCTTTCAGATGTGTATTCATCTCTCTCTCTCTCTCTCTCTCTTTTCTCCTCTCTCTATTCTCCCTTC
>NW_023653843.1:2500-5000 GCF_015228065.2 Penaeus monodon
AAAAATGAAGAAATTAAGAGTAATGAATTTAAATTAAAGAAAAAAAATATACAGCACGATTTTTTATGGTATGAAATGTAATTGTACTGCAACTCACTGGATATATGCATGTATATATATATATATATATTATATATATATATATATATATATATATATATCTATATAATATAGACTATCATATATATATATATATGTGCGTGGTGTGGTGTGTGGGTGTGTGTGTGTGTATGTGTGTGTGTGTGTGGGTGTGTGTGCTGTGTGTGTGTGTGTGTGTGTGTGTGGTGTGTATGTATATATATCTAATATCTATATATATATAATTATATATATTATATCGTATATATATATAATATATGTATAATATATAATTACACCACACACACACACACCCACACACACACCACACAAAAACCACATATTATATTATATCTATATAATATAATCATAATATATATATATATATATAGTATATATCTCTAGATATTATATATATATCATACACACACATACATAATCAAAGCGTTAAAGTGATTATCAAAAATCAAAAACGTGTAAATAGATCCCTGAATACCAATTCCGTATTTGCTTCATGCAAGAATTTACAATTGCCTTTCATCACAAAAGCCTGCAGAAACAGTAAGATAGACAGGAGAATTACAAGTGAAAGACGGCGACTGTCAGGTGTTCACGGTACGATGCTCTCTGATTAGTTTTATTCGAAATGATGATTATTCTCGCCAACGTTAAGAAGAGAGAAAAAGAGGGTAAAGTAGATAAGAAATGGAAGAGAAACAAATGGGAAACGCCTTTCTTGCATAAAAATTTATTCAATTTGAGCAGGGTGACGGATTAAGCAAGTGTGAAATCCCTTCAACACCGATTTACCACAAAATTACAGGTACAGCGCATTTTCAACCCACGCCACACAGGTAGGAAAGTATACAGTCTTTAAAACAACGAAAAATACAAGCGCATAAACGCATGTACGGTAAATTCGACCGCAAATATAAAACATACGGTATTTTTCTTAATAATGATGTGCGTTGGAAGAAACAAGATGTAGTTGCCGTATATTTTTTAGGTTCTCCTTATGTGTCATATTTCTTGGTGTTGTGTGTGTGTGTGTGTGTGTTTGTGTTGTGTGTGGTGGGTGTGTGTGTGTGTGTGTGGTGTGTGTGGTGTGTGTGTGTGTGTGTGTGTGTGTGATGTGTGTCGTGTGTGTTGTGGGTGTATGTGTGTGTGTGGTGTGTTGTTTGTGTGTGTGTGGTGTGTGTGTGGTGGCGTGTGTGTGTGTGTTGTGGACCGAGAGAGAGAAAGAGAAGGACAGACAGACAGACAGAACAGAGGAACAGACAGGCAAGACAGACAGACAGACAGACAGAGACAAGACATCAGCGATATAGAGAACACAAGAAAAGAGAAAACAACAAAAAAAAACAGCAATCTGGAAAGCTATGTAGCGAGAAAGAGAGACAAAGCGAAAGAGAAAAAGAGAAAGAGAGGACAGAGGAGGGGAACGCCCCATAAACTTCGCCACAAGGAAGGGAGAAGGAGGTCGGTGACGAAGAGGAGAAGAAGAGAGAAGGAAGAGAAGCGAGGAATATGCATAATGAGAAGAGGAATTGAAGGGAGAACAACCGAGAAAAGAAAAGTCAAACGAAGAGAGAGGAGAGAGAGAGAAAGTGAGATAAGGAGAGAGAGAGAAGAAGGAGAGAGAGAGAGAGGAGCGAGAGAGAGACGAGGAGATGAGAGAGAGAGAGAGAGAGAGAGAGAGAGAGAGAGAGAGCAGAACAAAGGGGAGAAAACAACCAAAGAACATGATGGATGAAAGATTAGTTTGTTTGATTTCACGTGTTTGTTTGTATAGGTACGGCTGTGGTTTTCTCGGTTTGTCTGTTATTATTCATTCCTGCATCTGCCTTTACACGTGTATATCCGTTTCTGCAAAGTAACTGTAAGTCTGTTTCTTGGTTTTGTTGTTTGTGTCTATATAAAGTACAATATACATGTGTGTGTGTGTGTGTGTGTGTGTGTGTGTGTGTGTGTGTGTGTGTGTGTGTGTGTGTGTGTGTGTGGTGTGTGTGTGTGTGTGTGCTGTGTGTGTTTGTGTGTGTGTAGTTGTATGTGTGTGTGTGTGTGGTGTGACGTGTGTGGTGTGTGGTGTGTGTGTGTGTGTGTAAGATATACACTCATGTATATATATATATCAATATATATATATATTATATATATATATATATATAATATAATATATAGTCTATTTATTATATATATATATATATATATATATATGTATATAATAAATACTATATATATATATCTATATATATATAATATATATATATATATATATATATATATCTATATACATATATATACACATATGCGTGTGTGTGTGTTGCGTTTTGTGGAGAAGTGTTGATGATGTGCGATAAATAAAAGTTTACGTGTACCGTGGATGTTTGTGGCTTATCTTTACTCAACATCTGTGCAAGCT
>NW_023653843.1:10000-17500 GCF_015228065.2 Penaeus monodon
GATACATACGCATTACGGGAACAGTCAGACTATCAGCTTAACGGTTTGATTCCAGAATGTTATGGTTTTGACAGAGAGGTACAGAGGTTCCCCTCGAACTGCCCTCACACTTTAAACATACATATGCTACAACGTCAAGTAACATTCCGCCATCACTTCTTATGGCACTACCCCTCGCCTTTCCGATCGCAGTGTTACAGAATACGTGATATACGAAATATATGATATGCCAGCGGCTACAATATATGTATATATATATATATATATATATATATATATATTATATTATATATTATATATATATAATATAATATATTATATAATATGATATATTATATATATATATATATACATATTATATATTATATATATATATATACATATATATAAAATAATATATAATATATATACATATAATTTATAATGATATAATATATATATATCTATATATATCTATTTATATATATTATATATATATATATATTATACATATATGTAGCGCGGCATATCATTATATTTTCGTAACCCGTAGTCTGTAACACTTGCGATCGAAAGGCGAGGGGTAGTGCCATAAGAAGGATGGCGGAATGTTACTTGACGTTGTTGGAGCATATGATGTTTAAAAGTGTGGGGCCAGTAATTATATATACACACATATATATATATGCACTAACCCAATATATGCAAATCTATGGGGGAAATCCGGGACACACACTGCGTGATGTGCGTGTGCATGAATACACACGCACATCACCCGCGCGCGCGCAGGGAGCACACACATCTGGTTTGCGATATTGGGGTTAAGTCAAATCTAGATACGGAGGGGGGTGGACTATTGTAGATATGATGCTGGGTGAGAACTACCACAATGATTACCTAACAAATATCCCATGGGGAAGGATCATGGGTCAGCCGCTTCAGTATAAAAGGACCCAGCCAACATACATGATGCCATCATTAGCGCCAAGTTCTCGTCAATACCGCATCGGTGATAGAACAAATGTGTGTCTTATTAAATGTGCATATATGTGTATATATGGATATTGAAAAACGGTATATAAATACATGCGTTTAACTTCATTTTTAACGGTATGTTCATGTTTTAGCCGCCGTGGTCAAAGCATGATACTAAATTGAGTTTTCAGTTGGATGATATTGGAGTGGAGTATGTGGGAGGCAGGGCCCCAAGTTCCTTGCACAGAGAGTGCCGTTGTTATCTTTTTAGGTAATCATTCTATCTATTTATCGGGCTTAGGGACACAGACACTGACTTGGGATGGGCTTGCCCACCAGTGGCTAGTAGGCAATCGAGCAGTGGAAGTTCCTTGCACGAGGGAACAACGCGCCGGCGGTGATTCGAACCTCGACACTCAGATTGCCGTAGTGAACAGTCTTGAGTACGATGCTCTAACCACTCGGCCACCGCGGCCTATTAACTACATACATACATAAATACATACATATATATATATATACATATTTAGATATATCTATATATATATATATATAATATATATAATATATATACATTGTATATGGTGTGTGTGTGGGTGTTTGTGTGACGTGTGTGTGTGTGTGGTGTGTGGTGTGTGTGTGTGTGTGTGTGTGTGTGTGTGTGTGTGTGTGTGCCGTGTGTGTGTGCGGTGTGTGTGGGTGTGTAGTGAACCATTGTTGTGTTGTGTGTGGTGGTGTGTTGCGTGTCGGTGTGTGTTGTGTTGAACATTTTCTAGATCTCAGTGATGTATTTGTGGTTTTAAGTTAATCCTTTCCGCGGTAGTCATCGTCTCTCTGACTCCCGCCCACTATCAACGCCTCAAGCAAGGCAAGTTTAAATTGAAAAATGAAACACTGCATTACACTAACGGCTTTTCTAGAAATAGGAAACTAGGTTTTATTCCTCTATTTTTAGAATTACATGCAAGTAATTATCAAAGTGTGTTATACGAGATTGCAGGAAAGGACATGAGCGTAAAAGCTAAAAGATTCGCCACAGTTGAGTGCTTGCTTTCACTTGAATCCATTTTTCAAATTCGTGACGTTGTGTTTTTGTGAGCGGATGACCACCAATTTCAAAAGTTTCATTGTCTGGGAATAGATAGATTAAAAGAGATTTTAGTTGTGTATATTATATCCTCTTTTATGGGAAGATTTTAGAATTTTTCTTGGGAACCATAGACATATCTTTCGAAACGGTATTTTTTCTCGGTTAAACGGACAAGAGGAATTGCCTTTTTACTCTTTTTACCTGTGCACTACTTACGTGGTTTATGCCTATATTGTAAGTGATGCTGCACGGAAAGATATAGATTAGATAAGCACAAGGCGACGCAAAGTCATGGCATCGAGGCATGGGAATATGGAATATAAATATAAGCTGTTACATACAATGCATGGCCACATTAGGAAGTACATGAAACCACATACATATATAATCACCAGCCATAAAAACACCACACATATATAAAGACAATCGCCTGCCACATCGTACAGCCAAACTGTTAATGCAGTCAATTCCCTGCTCTCTTCATTCCATATTTCTATTCTCATTCTCATCTCATTGTATCGTGTCTCATCTCATCTATCTCTTTCTCTATCTCTCTCTTTCTAACATAACCGAACACCACACACCACACGGCACGCACGCACACACACACCACACACACACAAACACACACACACCACACACACACACCACACACACCACACACCACACACACACACACACACACACACACACACACACACGCACCCACAGAATGGACGAAAGGTAAAAAACTATTTCGGGCGCGTAAATATCATGTTAGTACGTTGTAAAAGTAAATCCATAATCCAAAGAAAATCTCCCATAAGGATTAATTATTCTACGCACGAACCTCATTACTTGTTACTTATGGTGAAAATAGTTTGCCCTATCCGGACGTAAGCTGGTGTGTTGGTTGTCTTTCTCCGTCGTTGGCGTCTGTCTGTCGTTCGCGCTGCGGTTTTGTTTTGCTTCTGTGTTCTGTGCGTTCATTGTCTTTCACTTTTTTTCTCATTCGCCTACAGTGTACCGTATAGGCTTGCTGCTGATGATTACCATATATACATGCCTACCTACATGCATACATAAATGCATATATACATACATAAATACATACAGTACAACATACATTACGTAACATACATACATATAATATAGATATATATATATCTTATATATAATATATATATATATATATATATATATATATATGTTATATATATATATACATATATATAATATTATATAATTATTATGTGTGTGAGTGTGTGGCGTGTGTGTGTGTGTGTTGTGGTGTGTGTGTGTGTGTGTGTGTGTGTGTTTATGAGTATGCGTAATATGAGAAGCGTGTATATGAAGGTAAATCCCTCTTGTGTGCATTGGCATTTGTATGAGTTTGCGTACATATACGTAAACGTATTCGCCTCACAAATGTGTGCACACGTGTAATTTTAATAAATAATGTACAATACATAATTAGGATGATGAGAGAGAGAGAGAGGAGAGAGAGAGAGAGAGAGAGAGAGACGAGAGAGAGAGAGAGAGAGAGAGAGAAGAGAGTTAGTGGGTGGGTGGAAAAAGAGAGAGAAAAAAAAAGGGAAAAAAGAGAGAGAGAGAGAGAGATGAGAGAGAGAGAAGAGAGAGATGAGAGAGACGAGAGAACGAGAGACGGAGAGAGAGAGAAGGAGGGACGGGGGAGGGAAAAGAGAGGAAAATTGCATTAAGTGATATCGATAATACGGCGCAACAGAAATTTTTTGTTGTACATTAATAATCATTTTACTACGTGGCGAAAATTCAGGAAAGTAAACCTGCGGAAGCCTAACCAAAAAGTAGACATTAATGCCCCAGCGCATTTGAGAACCCTGAATTTTAAGTTAATAAAAACAAAGGGAAACACAAAAAGCCTTCAGTCTCATATTTTTACCAAAGGATAGATTCATAACTCCAAAAGGCGTCGGGACACTACAAAAAGCCGGAATCTCGGGACACGAGTATAAGGAATCGAACCCAAGGACTTTATGGGTGTCTCGGACAATTGGATTCTTTGTTTGCCCATCAAACGATGCTAAAAAAAACGAGATGGAGAAAGAGAATCATCCTCCTCTCACTAGCTTTGCAAAAAAAAACAAAAAAAAAAAAGTTTTCCTTGGTTTAATGCTGAATTACGATATATATTTGTTCATGATTGTCTTTCAGATAAAAAGAGAATCCGAATAGAAGTACAGGGCCTGGAGAATTTTCAAGCATGAAACGTGGCGTGTTTATATATATTCATCATGAGGTTAATGCGTAATCCTTCAATAGTTATCGACATTGTAATATTAACACTCACACACACACACATCCCACACACACACACACACACCCACACACAACACACACACACACACAACACATATATATAAATATGTTATATAGTATACCCTACTAATATTATATATATATATATATATATATATATCTATATATAGATAGACGATATATTTATACTATATCTAATATATCTATTATACTATGGGGACCAGTGGTCCGAATGGTTGTTAGGCGTCGGACTCAAGAATGTCACGACGGCAATCTGGTTCGCTGGTTCGAGTCACAGGCCGGCACGTGGGCCCTGGGCAAGGAACTTCACCTCAATGCTGCCTACGCCACTGGGTGGCAAAGCCATCCCATGTCAGGCAAGGTTAATAGAGATTGTGACTGAAAAAGAAAAAAAACAAAAAAAAAAAAAAAAAAAAACACAGGGCGGAAGGCAATGGCAAAACACCGCACTAAATTGCCAAGAAAAAAAACACTCCATGGAAGCCCATGACACCAGGACGCGTGTGGCGAATGGTTAGAGCATCGGATCAAGACTTCACGATGGCAATCTGAGTCAAGGGTTCGAGCACCGACCGGCGCGTTGTTCCCTTGGGCAATGAACTCACATTGATTGCCTACCTAGCCACTGGGTGGCCAAGCCAGCCAAGGCAGTGCTGGTCCCAAGAACGGAAGATAGAGAGAATTGATACCTAAAAAAGGAACACCGCACTCTCCGTGGAAATGAAATCGGGGAACCTACCACTTCTCACTCCAAGAGCATCACACAAACATGAAAACTACAGTTAAAGTATCATGCTGTGACCACGGCGGCCTCAGACATGACCTACGTTAAATGGAAATGATATATCTAGATATATATGAATAGTATATATATATATAAGTATATATATATAAATGGATTATATATTATATATACTATATATATATACTAGATATATATTTATAGATATATATATCTGGATATGTTATATAAAGTGTATATTATACATATATATTATATATATATAATATATATATACTATATATTATAATATATATCTATCTATATTATATATATATTATATATACTTATATACTTATACGTATAATACTTAGATATATACATATATGCAACACACACACACACGCACACGCAAGGATATATATATGTTTTTTGCTTATTTGGTGGTTTTAAAGTTTATCTGCACATACTATATATAATATATTTAATATATATATATATATATAGATATATCTATATTATATATATATATATATATATATATCATATATGATGATGTATATGTATAGATATATACAAATTAGTATATATATATATATAATATATTATATATATATATATATATATATATATATAATATATATATATATACAGAGAGAGAGAGAGAGAGAGAGGAGGAGAGAGAGAGGAGAGAGAGAGAGAAGAGAGAGATGACCAGAGACTGAGCGAGAGAGAGAGGGCGATAGATAGATGATAGATGTATTATATGTACATTATTATATATTAAAATCCATACAACACACACACAACACATCTTCTCTCTCGCTCTATCTTCTCTCTCTCTCTCTCCTCTCTCTCTTCTCTCTCTCTCTCTCTATATAATATATATAATTAATATATATATATAATAATATATAATTATATTAAAATATTATATATATAATACACACACACACACACACACACACCACACACACACACACACACACACACACAAACACATATCTATATATACTATATTATATATATATATATATATATATATACTATATATATATATATATATATATATAAAGACATACAGATACTAATTACAGTGTTGTACAGTAAAACAAGCCAATAAACAAAATCGCATACCCTGCTGTAAGTGAAGAGAGTATGCATTCAGTTTTCACTCTGAAAGGAAAGAAAAAGGTGATGAAAAAATATTGTAGGCCACAATTTTTCATCCGGATTACGCTATGTCGGAGATAATTAGCGTTCATTTTGACGCGCGTTTATCGTTTTTGAATTTCTTTGGCGAACGTCGTAACTGACTTTTATTTGTTTCCGTGGAGTATTGAAACGGCGCGTGAGATTGTTTCTTTATTTTTCTGTATGAAAGATGAAGCAAAAGAGAAAGACATGTTACTAGAGAGAGTGGAGTGAGGGACGAGAGAGAGTGAGAGAGGAGGAGAGAGAGATGAGGGAGAGAGAGCGAGAGAGAGAGAGAGAGAGAGAGAGAGGGGGGGGGGGAGTTTTTTTTTCATTTTCGTATAGAAGGGAGCCTTTCAACGAATGTGCTGTTAAAATCAGCATAATCAGGCTTAGCAAATATTTCACATATTACTATTTAATTATTGTTAATTTGCCCTCATTAAATATCCGTACCAAAATATACATTCTTAATATATATCTACTATATTCTACATCACATTTTAAGTACAGCATTATTATAAACCATTCTGATATATTCCTACCATTCTACCACTTACCATTAATTTACAAGAGCTTTTATAAACCGACATCCTACCACCAACAAACTTTTAAATGCACATTAAGCAGAATTTGCGTAACCCCGGTCACCATGTGGTTTACGCCTGTGGTCACGTATTGGAATTCAGCGTCGGAAATACCTGTTCACTCACCTTGCGATTGAGCCGGACAGGGACCCATGCAGACGTGAAAGGGACAACAGGCGTGTAGAATTGGAAGGTTACTAAATGAATATATAAAGAATGGAAGGTAGGAATAGAAAAAGTGGGAGCGTGTTGTTAGTGATATGGAATATAATGAAGAGATAAAATAAGATAGATTGGAACCTGAAGGTATATTCAATGTTATGTGAACGGAAGTGTTAGAACAGGACATAAAATTTGAATGTCTACGAATAATATCTAAAAACCAGAAACTTAAAAGTGTGCTAAATAACACACAAAACGCAATGGTACAAGATCTGAAATACAAACAGAAACAGAAAACAGACGCCATAAACAGAAAAAATAGAATATATAAAGAAATTATCTAATGAAGATGTTCATTACCTAACAGGTACTGAAGGTATACAGAAAGGAAATAGAAATACAAGAACAGAATATACAACAGATTACATAACAGAAGGTAAGCAACCGGAATTTCAGGAGTACAAAACATACTGTGCTGGTAGACATGTAAA
>NW_023653843.1:20000-22500 GCF_015228065.2 Penaeus monodon
AATGATAAAGCCTTGTTGTTTTGTGATAAGGAAAACAAAGAGACATTGGATGGAGAGAAAAGAAGAAAAAAAGGAAACGTCATGGTACAAAAATAATTTTAAAAATTTCGCATAAGTTATAAATTGATATGGAGACCTTTGACTTCCTTCACTAACTAAAAACGAAATCAGCCACCACATACAACCACAAGATAGCTAGATCAGTATATATCATACAATATATATATATATATATATATATTATGATAATTATATATATATATATATATCTATATATATATATAGAGAGGGGGGGGGTGAAAAGGGGGGTAGAGAGAAGAGAGAGAGATGACGAGAGAGAGAGAGAGAGCGAGAGCGAACACATGGAAACAAATATATACAGTTGGTAGGCGCATCTTGAGCTAATTGCTGTACACATAAAACATGACTCAATAACGCCACACCACACACACACACACACAAACACACACAACACACACCACACATAACATATATATATATATATATATATATATATATATATTACTATAATAGATATATCATTATATAATTATATCTTATATATACATACAGAGAGAGAGAGACGAGAGATGACGAGAGAGGATACAGACAGACAGATAGACACACATACAAGACCAGACAACAGACAGACAGACAGACAAAGACAGAAAGAGAAGAAGATGGATGAGAGAGAGATCAGAGACATCAGAGAGAAAAATTATACAACCATGTTATGATCTCATAAATACTGACTAGCGCACTTGCACAACCCTGACATGAAGTAACCTAATGACATCCCTTGAGAAGGATACAACAAATTCCTTAAAATTCATGCATATTTCAAACGGTCATCAAACTATATCAAATCCACAAGGAACGCGCCATGGCCTCCGAAGGATAAAGTTTAAATCCACGTAAGAGATGTATTTTGAACTTCGTAAGACTGCTAGATTTCCAAAATGTCAACCCATGTTTACGGGAAAGTTAAACATGCACCGCTGTGTGTGCGTAAGAGCGTGCGTGTGTGAGAGAGAGGGACTGAATGAGTGTGTGTGAGCGTGGGCGTGCGCCCGTGTGTGTGTGTGTGTGTGTGTGTGTGTGTGTGTGTGTGGGTGTGTGTGTTGTGTGTGGTGTGGTGTGTTTGTGTTGTAGTGTGTGTGTGTGTGTGTGTGTGGTGTGGTTGCGTGAATGTGTTATGTGTGTTTGTATGTGTTTGCGTGTGGGGGGGGGGGGGGGGTGCGCGCGCGCGTTTGTGGTGTGGTGTTCGCGCGTTATATCCGGCATTTCACAACGCCGAATCGGGGAGCCATGTTGAATCAGCAAAAGGGTCGGTTGTGGACCAGAACGTTGTTGACGCATTACATGGCACAGACTTGTTGGATAAATACTTAAAGGCAACATGATAACCCTGCTGTGAAGGTGGATTGTGCGAAGTAAGGAGAAATTAGGATATGGTAGGCAAGTTTTGAAAGAGCCGTGAGGGAAGCTATTTTTTCTGTTCTTCTTTACTGTTATCAATTATATCTTTGTTCTCATCTTCCTTTCCCTGATCCTTCCTTTTTGTTTATTATTTCCCCCACCTTTATCATATTACATCGTTTTTCGTTTAATCGCCTTTGCGCTTATCAAATTATCATCCCTTTTATTTTTATTTGGTATATCTATCATATCAAGTATTATCATTTCCTTTTTTTTTCTGTATTTTCTTTTTTATTATCTCATCGTATTATTAATGAATAGCATATTGTGACTATTATTTTCATTATATCATTATTACTTATTTACGGTCTCCATTATGGTCATTATATGATTATTATTATTATTATTATATTATATTATTACTAGATATATGATATTTGATTATCATCATTATCTTTTCTTAATATTAATATTATCTTTATCATGTTATTTATTTTTTATAATAATGATTAGTTAAATTAACAGTTACTCTTTTAAATTGCTCCGTCATGATCAACCCTATCTTATTATCACTGTGTTGTAAGCGGCTTGATAATGGTACGGCTTGCCATTATATATAGTGTCGGGACAAACGCTAGTGACTATAAGCGAACTTTTTTTTAAACAATGACGATTGTCAGGAATAACAATCGATAACAGTTTTACTTTTTTCGTTGTACTTATATTCCTTTGTTTCCCCTGCGCCATATACGCCAGAATATAGAAGTTCGTAATTCTAAAGAGGAAAATAATAGAAAAGCCATGAAAAGAAAAAACGTTAGCGATGTGGCCCGGGATTTGATACGTCAGGTTAAATACTCCTGTTGGATGAATAATTTTAACCATCAAAAAGTTTGCTTAAACTGTGTGTAGTATGACCCACCAGAATTTAATGACTCTTGCTTAATTAAATCATCCACTTGTAATATCCCTTCCGATTGCCAGCCTCCCTCCCTCCTCGTTCGCTCGCCTCGTTTCGCCTCCCCGCCTCAATACAATGGCATTTCTCTCTACAGGGTTAAATTCCGGTTTCTATCGCATT
>NW_023653843.1:25000-30243 GCF_015228065.2 Penaeus monodon
CTTTTACTTCTCATTAATGACCAATAAACTTTAATTTCCTCTTGTTCAAGTGCCAACGTCGGTCTTTACACTTTATTTTCGCAGCACTTCATCATTCCGTTCTTCTTCTCTGTCCAGATAATAGCAGTACTCGTCTGTTAACACCACATTTCAAAAAACTAGTGATCTTTTCTTGTCTATCTACTTCAACACCCAACACTCAGAAACCCATTATGATGCAATGGGAAAATAAATGAGTTCAATACCTCAGCTTTGTCCGTTAAGTAATGCTTCGGTCTTTCCAGATGTTATTGAGAGCAATTGTTGGCGCTTTGGCAATGGTACATTCTTCTTTTATGATCCTGTGAATCATAATGTATTAGTTTAAACAGCTCCAAGATAAGTGAACTCTTACATTTTCCACAATCATTCCATTGATTGTACATGTTCATCATTGTTCATTGCCGGTTATCTTTGAATATTCATGATCTTAGTGTCTTGGCATTAAGAATAAGCCAGCTTCCGCGCTTCTTAACTTTATATGTAGGTGTTGTAGTTCAGTGATACTGCTGGCAATCAAACTATATCATCGGCGTACTCAGATTTGATATTTGTATCCTCCAACATCCACAGTTCCTCAAAATCTCAGAGCACCTCTCATAATTGTTTTCAGAATATATATTAAATAGGTGCGGAGACAGAATGCAACCCTTGTCGTACTCCGTGTTTGACTTCGAAACCATTCTGTTAACCCATAATGGTTCTTACAGCTGCTTTGTGGTTCATACAAGGTTTTATTCAATTTGGAGAGTGTTTGGAAACTTCATATCGTACATGTTATTCAGGAGGATAATCGTGATCAACAGTATCAAAGATATATATGATATATAATTGTTATATATATATATCTATATATATATATATATATATATATTTATATATATATATTATATAATAAATAGTCATGAATGATATTTTCACAGAGCCCAACACTAATCTTGGGCTAGTTGACAAACAGTAATACGGCATATTCCAAAATATAAAGTCGCACTTGAGAATGGTGTCTCATCAATGGCAGACTAAGGTCGTCCTGGGACTAGGAACTAGTTTCACAGTCTCGACCATATCTTAACTGGCGATGCCAATGTTCAACAACGTCATATGATGGGGGCATCCTCTCCATAAGTTGCTTTTCTTTCACGAAGTATCCTTGTGGCGTGCTGCCCTTTAATTATAAAAACCTAATCACTGCTCGATATTCACTAGATGCATTTTCATTGCATTTGGAATTTCAGCTCCTAGGATAGGCGAAAGTGTCAGGGAAAATCTTTAATGAGAGCCCCTCGTTTTTGTGGTGTGTGTGTGTGTTGTGTGTGTGTGTGGGTGTGTGTGTGGGTGTGGGTGTGGTGTGTGGTGTGGGTGTGTGTGGGGGTGTGTGTGTGTGTGTTTAGAGAGGTGAGTGAGAGATGCAAGACCCACACACAACACACACACACACACACCACCACACACCACACACACACATATATATATATAATATATATATATATCTATATATATATATATATATTCTATTACTACAGTCATTACCACAAGACTACAGTTCGAAATATGGTTTTGTAAACATGGTAAATCAGAAAAAAGTGACAACAAATATTGTTGTTTTTAGTTGTATTTTTTACTTGTCTCGCTCTATTTCCATTTCAATAAACGAAATCTACTTGATCTCAAAGTTAAATATCCACTAAGTTTAGATAAATTCGTCGAGGTGTGATAAGGTAAGAAATGGTATTCCTATATTAATGGATAGGTGATGAATGATAATGATAACAGTGGATTGACACTATGATGATGAGGATGTTAATGACAAAAACAAAAAAACTGAGGATATTAATTCAAATAATTTATGCGTCTTCTAAAGGCTTTCTTTATGATGTTGTTGTCAACCGCCATTACATTAATAACTATAATTGTAATACTTATTATTGTCTTGGTTGTTATTATATTAGTGTATTACTGTGCTGGTGTTAGTTGCTAATAATGATGTTATAATTTACTATTGTTATCACTATTATTCATATCATCATGTAGTCATTATCCATTCATTGATCAGAGGAGAGAAGAGAGAGAGAGAGGAGAGAGGAGAGAGAGATGAGAGAGAGAGAGAGAGAGAGAGATCGAGAGTAGAGAGAGAGAGAAGACGGAGGACGGACCGAGAGAGAGAGAGAGAGAGAGAAAGAGAGAGAGAGAGAGAGGAGAGAACAAGGTAAATGGCAAAAAAGAATGCTGAAATTCACCACAGAGGAAAGGCTGGCACAATAACAACGAAGAGGCAGAGGTACAGACAGACAAAGAGATGTCGAACGGAAGAGAAAGCCAACTAGACAGACATGACCAGAAACAGCCAGCCAACGAAGGCAGAGATAGAGAGCCAGGGACAGAGGCAGCCAGAGAAACAGGTCAGAGACAACCAGAAAGCAGAAAATCAAGACGGCAACGGGGTCCAGGACGGTGAACAGAGGCAGAGAGAGGAAGAACATACAGAGGCAGAAGCAGGAGGACAGATGATAGTCAGAGACACGTTAGAGTCAGAGACGAACTGACAGACAGACAGAATCGGAAATAGAAAGCACCCGTAAGCCAACCAGACAAGGCACACAGGTCAAAGATAGACCAAACGGGTAGACAGAACCAGAAAACTGCCGCCAGAAAGAAGACTCCACAATTCAGAATCAAAGTCAGAGCGAAGCAGACCCAGACTAAGGCAGCTAAGACGGACACAAACACAGTCAGAATCAGGACCATACAAAAATAAGGCAGGCAGAGACAAAGATAGAGAGACAGGCAGGCAAAAACACAGAGACAGACAGAGAAATAAACATTCACAGACAGATAAACAGAGACTGAACAGGCAAACAGACAGGCAGCAGACAGATAAACGAGACAGACAAAACAGACAGACATGCAGGCAGATAAACGAGACAGACAAAAACAGACAGACATGCAGGAGATAAAACAGAGACAGACAGACACACATGCAGACAATAAACAGACATTGCAGACAATAAATGAGACAACCATATAGGACAGCGAACCAATCCATCAGGAAAGAACAAGAACAGACAAGACAGGAAGACAGACACCCAAAAACAGCGACAGACCCCAGACCCATAACAGGTAGAGGCTTCACTAAAACGGAAATATGTGATGAATTGAAGCGCAGGGTTCGGACGCACCTGTCATGACCAGCTCTTTCATTCCCTATTCCGGTCGTCGCTTAACGAAATGCGACAAGCGGCGACGCGGGTATGGTGAAACACTTTTTGGATGTGAACAATAGAAAGTTGGGGTTGTTCGTTTGCTGTTAAAGGGAGAGGCGAGAGTTGTCGTGTGTGTGTGTGTGTTCGTGTGGATCTGTGTGTGGTGTGTGTGTGTGTGTGTGTGGTGTGTGTGTGTGGGTGTGTGTGGGTGTGTGTGTGTGTGTGTGTGGGTGTGTGTGGGTGTGTGTGTGTGTGTGGTGGGTGTGTTGTGTCTGTTGGGTGTGTGTTGGTGTGGCTCTGTGGTGTTGGTGTGTGTGTGTGTGTGTTGGTGTGGCGGGTGTGTCTG
Source organism: Penaeus monodon (assembly GCF_015228065.2). Taxonomy (NCBI): domain Eukaryota; kingdom Metazoa; phylum Arthropoda; class Malacostraca; order Decapoda; family Penaeidae; genus Penaeus; species Penaeus monodon. The sequence continues at coordinate 28,586 of NW_023653843.1, forward strand.
TGTGTGTGTTGTGTGGATGGTGTGTGTGTGGGTGGCTGGGGTTGTGTGTGTATGTTGGTGTGGATGTGTGTGTGTGTGGTGTGTTGTGTGGCTCTGTCGTGTGTGTTGTGTGTGTGTTGGGGTGTGTGTGTGTGGGTGGTTGTGTGTTGTGTGTGTGTGTGTGTGTGGTGCAGTTGTGTGTGTGGGGTGGTGTGTGTGTGTGTGGGTGGGTGAGTGTAAGAGCCGGAATGATGGGCCCTACAATAGTAGGTAGGTGGCGAGCTTGGGTGTAAGCGTTTTTTTTTTTATAAGGGGGGGGAAAAAAAAACACAAGATGTCTCTTGACCCTTTATTATATAGTTGATGGCGTAGCTGCGCCGAGGAGCGGAGTGTGCCTCCTGGTCCCCGCGGGGAGTCTCCTGTCATCTCATACAGGCGGTCTAAGATGGGCATAGATCACATGCATAACATATGAAATCCTTGGTGAGAAAGATAGGGTCACAACAATGCATGGGCTCTGGGGAAGGGATAGACATACACATTGGAAAGGCTAGGTGGCACGCGAGACGAAAAACCGTAAATCAAGGGACATACCTATATGTGTGTGTGTGTGTAGTAATAAGGCTTGTGGCAATACATAAGATTATACAAGTATGTAAAAATAACAAACAGATAAGTTAGAAAACATTGGCAACATATTTCAGTAACATCACAATGTAAAGCTGGGTTACAGTGTGTGAGTGAGTGTGTGTGTGTGTTGTGTGTGTGTGTTTGTGTGTGTGTGTGTGTGTGTGTGTGTGTGTGTGGGTGTGTGTGTGTGTGTGTGTGTGTGTGTGTTGTGTGTGTGTGTTAGGTGGTGTGTGTGTGTGTGTGTGTACATATCATAAATATACATACACACTATTATGTATCTCGACATATATTTATCTATCTACATATATTGTGTGTATGAGTGTGAGAGAGAGATGAGAGTGAGGACAGTGGTGTGTGTGAGTGTTAAGAGCCGGAATGATGGCCATATAGAGTATGGTAGTGGCGAGCTAAGGGTGTAAGGTAGACATCCAGATGTCTGACTCCTTTTATTATATTTATCTATGATCGGGTACGGCTGCGCCGAGGAGCGAAGGTGTGCTCCTGCTCCCCCACAGGGAGTTGCCTGTCATTCCTACAGGGCGTCTAAAGATGGACATAACTCACATGCTTAAACATATGACAATTATTGTGATGAAAGCTAGTGTACAACAATGCAGGCTATTGTGGAAGGATAGACAATTACAAATGGATGGTATAGGTGGCAACAAGAGACGAATAAACAGGTAAAACAAATGGACATACTAAAATGATGTTGTGTGTGATAAGATAGCTTGTGGCAATAAATAAGATATACAAGTCATGTAAAAATATACAACAGATAAGTAGAATAACATGCATACATATTTCAGTAACATCACATATATAAAGATGGGTTACAGTGTGTGTGTGCTGTCGTGTGTGTGTGTGTTGTGTGCTGGTGTGTGTGGTTGTGTGGTGTGTGGTGTGTGTGTGGTGTGCGTATGTGTGGTGTGTCCCTGTGTGTGTGTTTGTGTGTGTGTGTGTGTGGTGTGGTGGGTGGTGTGTGTGTGTTTGGTGTGGAAGTGTGTGTGTGTGTGTGTGTGTGTGATCTCTGTGTGTGTGTGTTG
>NW_023653846.1:0-4791 GCF_015228065.2 Penaeus monodon
TTATATTAAATTTTTATTTTTATTTTTTTTTTTTTTTGGTGTGTGTGTGTGTGTTTTGTGTGTGTGGTGTGTGTGTGAGTGTGGACCCGTGTGTGTGCTCATTGTGCGCCGCAAGCAATGGTGTTGAATCCCCAAACACACAATATGCACACACTCACGGTTTAAAATTGGATTAGTTGGGGTGCCCGATTGTGTTCAGTCCGTGTATGGGGGGACCCCAATAAAAAACGGTGCTTTTGGCCCTGTAAGATGAAAAAAGGTTTCGGGAGTAAACCCTGAGAAAAAATCCGGGCGGAACCCCGTGGAAATTTCACTGTCGTTTGCAATCTGGGTCTCGCAACTCCTCCTTGGTCCTCAAACGTGGAGAGAGGGAGCCTGAGCATGGGCCAGCTTGCTCCTCTCATTCTTTGCCCACATATCTACCTATGGGGGGTAAAACAAAAACCATAGTGACCTGACTGATGGCAGCCTCGATTATATGGTGTGCGTATATATATTATACAACATTTTAATATATATATATATATATAATATAATATATATATATATATATATTATATATTATATATATTGTGTGGTGGGTGTGTTGTATGGTATATAATATATATATTATATATTATATATATATATATATATATATATATATATATATTATATATATTATTATTGTTTCCTTTTCTGTATATTGTTCTCTTCGTCAGCATTATTGCAAATATTATATCATTTTAGGAGTGTAATTGTTTTTTCGTCTTTTTATCACTATCTACCACGTCCTGCTGTTCTCTCTAAATATTTGCAACCTCATTAACAGAACAGTCAACCTAAACCGTCAACCCTGCTTTCACTCAAAAAAATTTCCCTGTACTTTTTGACAATATTATTAAATATTATAGTTATACATACATCATATAATATATATATTATTATTAAAAATTTATTAAATATATATAAATTAATATAATGTTATGATAAAATTAATAATATTATATATCATATAATATAAAATAAATATTATACATCTCAGTTAGTATGTGTTTGTTATATTTTAAAATATTTTAATATATATATATATTTTATATATATATATATATGTATGTAGTATAAACACAGTGTATTTGTATATATATATATTATTATATTATATATATTTTATATATATATATATATATATATATATATATAGTGTATGTTATATATATAATATAATATTATAATATAATTTATATAATATAAATATGTTGTGTGTGTGTTTTGGGGTTGTGGGGTGTTATATATAATTTAGCACAAAGTCTCCCCCCTTTCCCGCTGTTTAAGGGATTTTTAACCCCATCGCCTTGCCCCTTTTCTCTCTCTATCTGTCTGTATCTCTTTTTTTCTCTCTCTTGCATCTCTCTTCTCTCTCTTTCTCATTCACTCACCTTTCTCTCTCTCTTTTTCTTTTCTCTCTCTTTTTCTCTCTCTCTCTCCTCTCTCTCCTCTCCTCTCTCTCTCTCTCCCCCTTTCTCTTTTTTTCCCTCTCTCTCCTTTTCTCCCTCCCTCCCCCCCCCCTCCCTCCCCCCTCCCCTCCCTTTTTCCTTTTTTCCCTCGTCTTCCCCCCTTTGAAAAGGGCCTCATGACCTCCCATTTTTTCCGTCCGCTGCTTCACCAACACGACCCTCAAACGGGCGGACGAGTCCCAAATACGCGGTCCGGCGAGTCCGCCGCCCTTTTCCCCTCCAAAAGTGCACGGCGTCCAAGGCACCCGGGTTCTCCGGGGCTCCGTGTGCGTCTTCCCTGTGCCCCACATGCAAAGGCCGGGGAAAAGGGCTGCAGATACTATTCGACGAGTGAAGGTCAGTCATGGTCGTTTGCATGGTTTACCAGGAAAAAAAAAACCAACTAAAAGCGAATAAAGATAACGACGGGATTAAAAAATGTAATAATAAGCCAGCATTTGACTGAAAGTAATTTTTATCTAAATATTAATGTGTTTTAGTAACCTGTGATGATGGTTTTTTGATAATTTTTTTAATGAGAAATTTTAAAATTTAAAATTGAAATGATAAAGATTAAAATTTTTGGTAAAAAAATACAAAACGAGAAATGGTTGTTTGGGTAGTAAGGGGAAATAACGATAATGTGATGAAAGATGATGATGTGATGATGTGAAAGTGATGTGATGATGATGATGAGAGATATATTGATGATGTTATGATGAGATGATGATGATGAGATGATGATATGATATGATGATGTGATGAGTGATGACGATAATGATGTGCTATGCTAAAAATCTCCCGCGAAAAAAGCCTTTGGGAGCTCGGGGGGTCAAGGGAAAAATCCCCGAAAGCAACTGTGGACCCGGTCCCCGCCAGCTGGGTCGCATTGACCCACAGGAGGACCCGGCCCCCAAAGGGAAATGCGATGGGGGAAAAAGGGGGAAGAAAGAAAAGAAAAAAATAGTAGTAAAAATGAAGGGTGGGCTGCTATTAAAAAAAAATTTAGTAAAAAATATGGGGTTTCTAAAGAGGGAACAGCCCGATGCTAGAAATGGAAAAGAGAAAAAGAGATGGTTTGTAAGAAAAGCACGGGGGAATATATGGGTGTTAAGTAAAAAATGTGTTAGAACCGAAATATGAAATTTACAGAAGGTAGAGCGCAAGACAGACAGGTTGAAAGTCAAAGAAAATTAAGAAAAGGGGGAATGTGGTGGAAGAAAAGGTTGAAGGAGACATTAGCTAACTTCATGTAAAAAAAAAAAAGTTCAAACACATTATAGAGCTCACGAGAGAAGAGACTTAGGACTCAATAATGATACAGAATTTAGTGATTTTTGCAAACATTCATATTTTGAAACAATTTTATTGAAAAGGAAAGGAAAACGAGGAAAGTAAAATCCGGGGTGGAAGAGAAGCATTTAGGGAAGTTGGGGAAATAATGAAAGGGCACTAAGTACTTTAGAAGAAAGAAAAGCATCAAAGAAAAATGAAGTGAAAATGAACCTAGAAAAGGAAGTAAAATTTAAAAATAAGGGTTAGCTCGCTTTTTTGAGGAGTTAAAACAAGCTTAGTTGCTAAAGCATACACCAGGAAACAGGGGCCGGGATACGTACTTTTGACAGAACCATAGCTTTAATGGGTGGTAAAAAAAGATTTTATGGAGAAAAGAGCGATGAAATGAGACGGAATATACTCATAGTAACTGGCAATTTTCAGAAGGGAACTTTCCCCTTTTGAGAAAAAGGGGGCTAAGTGCAAAAACGGATCTGAAGACCAAGGTTTTGATAATATAGAAAAGACTCGGGTTTTGAAGAGAAAGCTCCCCAAATTTTTTGAAAGGGTGGTGGAAGAGAAAATGAGACATCAGCACTGAAGAAGAAGGGCCCTTTCCCCTTTCCTTCCTCCCTCTTCCCTGCGGTAAAATCGGCCTTTAAATTTGGGACGATTCAAGAGAAGGAGATCTTTTCCGGCAGGGTGGCGGAGGGGGCGCAGCGGGGAGCCAGCAACGCCAAGTAGCCCATGATCCTCGATCGGGGGGGCTTTTGCAGGGGCATATTAAGAATGCACCCCGCCCGCCCATGAAATCTCGGCCTGGGCTCTTCCCGTTCCCCGGACGGTGACGCGCCCCCCATTGTTTGATGCCACGATGCTATGTGCTTGCATTAGCTTGTGCCCTCCTACCCACTCTTTCCTAACGAATTTTCGCATTGGGACTTGTGCACCCTTCGGTGAAAAGGACCCCCTCTTCGGGGGCGTGCTCGGGCGTGGGGAACCTTTTACCCCCGCAGGGGAGGGGGTGTTTTGGGGGGGCCCTTAGAAGGCCTGCCTTACGGTTGGGGGATAGAGTTTTCCATTCTTTTGCTAGGGGCTGGTCTGGGGACCATCTGATGACTGCCACTCTTTTTTTTCGAATAGGGCGATAGCAGGGAGAAACTCCCTTTCAGGCCTTCAGCCATTCTGTTTTACAGCTGCTAAAAGAACATCAATTCCCCTCCCGTGATAGGAAGTACCTGGTAAAAGTTTGTCTTTCTCCCCCCACTGTGATGAAATTCTGTGGTTGGGTATTTTTGAGGATGAGGAACTTACTGGGAAAAGGGACAGTCCCCTCTACTCTCACTGAGGGGAAACTTTGGGGGTTTTTCAGAGAGAGAGGGGTTCACGTTTAAAAACCCCCGCCCAAAAGAATGCCTGAAAAAAAATCGCTCCTCTCCCTCACTGTGATGGAAACCCCTGTGGTTGGCTGTTTTCAGGGGACAAAGGGCTTACTGAACAGGTACGGGCCCCCCTTCCTCCTGAGGGGAAACACCTCTGGTGTTTCAGAGGAAGAGGGATTCACCTTAAAACCGTCCTGCCAGAGGAAACCTTTCCCGGAAAATGTTAATTTTTCTCCCTCACTGTGGTGAAACAGTCTGTGGCCGGGTTTTTAGAGGGGTGAAAGGAAATGACAGGAAAGGTCAGGGCCCCCTTCTTTTCTCAAAGAGTGAAAAAACCTTTGGGGTTTCAGAGAAAAGAGGGATTTTTCTTTGAAAAAAGGGGACAGGTCCCCCCCGAGGAGCAGAGAGGAACTGCCTGGAAAAAAAGAAAGAGCTCCCCTTCCTCACGGGGGGGGCAGAAGTGGTCCATCAAGATGTCCTGTAGGTGGAAAGGGGATCCCCCCGGGTACTCCCGAGTTGACACCTACCCACGTGTTTTTCCGTGCGTGGACCCTGTGAGCCGGGGAGACGGAGTCCTGGAGGTTGAGCGATGCCGTGCACGAGAAACCCCCGCGGCTAGCAAAAAGCCTCTTTTGGTCCTCTATTCTGGGAAGACAGGC
>NW_023653847.1:0-4791 GCF_015228065.2 Penaeus monodon
GACCAAATCGAGATCTCGCTGTCTATCTATATCTCACTGTCTATCTGTCTATCCATCTCGCTGTCTAGCTATCTCGCTATATGTCTCTCTCGCTGTTCATCTATCTCGCTATTTATCGATCTGTCTGTCTGTCTTGCTGTCTCGCTGGCTTTCTATCTCGCTGTCTCTCTGTCTATCTATCTCGCTGTTTATCTAACACGCTGTCTATCTGTGTCTATCTGACATTTGTCTATCTATCTCACTGTCTATCTATCTACTTCACTGTCTATCTATCTTATTATATATCTCACTGTCTGTCAGTCCATCTCACTATCTTCATATCCCACTGTCTGTCAGTCAATTTCACTGTCACTCTGCCTTTTTGTCTCATTGTCTACCTATCTATCTCACTGTCTATACAAATCTATCTCACAGTCTGTCATCTATCTCACTATCTGGCTATCTATATCACTGTCTACTGTCTAACTCACATTCTATCTATTTATATATATGTATTTAATGTCTATCCATCTTTATTTACATCTATCCATTTTCTGTCTACCTATACATCTATCTATCCATCTTTCTGTGTATTCATCTATCCATCAATTTTTCTATTTATCTAACTATCTTTCTATCTATCTATCCATCTTTCTATCTACTCCTTTTTTGTCTATTTATTTTCCTTTATCTATTACACATATACACCCTTACCATCTGAAAGATATAAAGGCTAAACAGATTTTAATGATATTCGCTTCGCAAAAAACAAAACCAAACAAACCAAAAGCAATCTGAAAGACTGCAGCTTATAAATTCCGATTTGTATCTTATTAAGTATCCAAAATGGCTTAATGAGTAGACTCCTGCCTTCGCGGCGGGGGGACTGGGGTTCGATCCCCCAGTCCTACTCATTTTACTTTCCATTTTACGGCCAGAAATAAACTAATTTTATTAACAGTTTTCGTAGAAGTAAAAATAACCAAGCAATTTAAATATTGTACATTCCGAAAGATGAGAAGTCATTCGCCAAAAGATCACTGTTTTCATGTGCATGTGCATAGACGCATATATTACAAGTATAAATCACACACACACACACACAAAAGAATAAGCAAAAGAGTACTAATAACACCATAACCCCCAAAAATAAACAAATAACAAAAAACTACTCATCCTTTATTTCTTTTTTTTATCCAACGAAACAATTTCTCACGTAAGTGATGTAAACTCCTCAGTCAGAGGAAATAAAGCTATAAAGAAAGGGTTGATGTATCAATACCCACTTAAATAACATCATATTAATGTATAAATTTAACTTCTCACTTTACTATTCTCATCGCTTTTCTCTTAATTTTATAACATTTACATACATGTAATCGAATTAACGGTATATAATCATGAAAACTGTTATGGATAGGCCTGAATATTTATTGAGGAATTTCGTTATAATGTCCTTGGTACGTGCCTTGGCCTTCTTGCTTCTTTTTTCTCCGTCTCTTCTTACCTTCTTTTCTCTTTCTCTGTTCTTCCCAAGCATCTCTCTCTCTCTCTCTCCCCCCCTCTCTCTCTCTCTCTCTCTCTCTCTCTCTCTCTCTCTCTCTCCTGATAGATAGATAGATAGATAGATAGACAGACAGTGAGATAGATAAACAGATAGGCAATTGGGATACATAGATAGATAGACAGCGAGGTAGATAGACTGACAGACAGCTAGATAGATAAACAGAGAGACAGCGAGATAGATAGATAGATAAACAACCACATAGATTGGCAGATAGACAGTGTGATAGATAGGCAGATAGACAGTCAGATAAATAAACAGACAGGGAGATAAACAGTGAGAGATATACAGTGAAATATACAAATATGAAAAGTAAAAAAATAAATAAATCGATAAAATAAAAAATTAGCAAAGACAAACAAGCCAAAAGGAATCTGAAAAACTGCAACTTATTAATTCCGATTTGCACATTATTACATATCCAAAATGGCTTAATGAGTAGACTCCTGCCTTCGCGGCGGGGGGACTGGGGTTCGATCCCCCAGTCCTACTCATTTTACTTTCCATTTTACGGCCAGAAGTGTACTATTTCAATCAACAATTTCCATATTAGTAAGAATAATCAAACAAATTAAAAACCACTGCATATCCTGAAAGATGAGAAACCATTCATCAAAAGCGCTCATCTTGCGAGCCGGGATTTTAAAATATTAACCTCCGTGTTTTCGGTTTGATAAAACTTTTCTGTAAATTATGAGACTTTTTTTCCACTTTACAGCCACAAATAAACTAATTTTATTAACAGTTTTCGTAGAAGTAAAAATAATCAAGCAATTTAAATATTGTAGATTCCGAAAGATGAGAAGTCAGTCGTCAAAAGATCACTGTTTTCTGTTTGATAAAAGTTGTTGTCACTGTGTAAAATACTAAAAGAATATCTTTGAACTAGGAGAAACAGTGAGAGTGAGATAGATAGATAAATAGCGAGATAGATAGACATATAGGCAGTGAGATAGATAGACAATGAGATAGATAGACAGCAAGATAGATAGACTGACAGACAGCGAGATAGATAGATAGACAGCGATATAGATAGACAGATAAACAGCGAGTTAGACAGATAGACATAAAAACAACGAGATAGAGTGGCAAATAGACAGTGAGATAGATAGACAGATAAGCAGTGAGATAGACAGTAAGATAGATAAACAGATAGACAGTGAGATAAATATACAGACATGGAGATAAACATTGAGATAGATATGCAGTGAAACATACAGATAGGCAATGAGATCGATAGAGATACATGTATAGACAGATAAATAGATATATAGATGGATAGATATACAGATAGAGAGATAGAAAGACAGATTTGATTTTTAAAAAAATCCATTTTTCTGTCTATCTATCCATCTTTTTATGTATTCATCTGTCTATTCATTTTTCTGTTTGACTATTTGTCTATCTATCAATCTTTCTATCTACTTATCTACTATCTACTATATCTATCTATTTATATTCCTTTATTTATCACATATATATAGTCCCACCATCTAACAGAGGTAAAGGTTAAACAAATTTTAATGATAATCGCTTCACATGATACAGACAAACAAAACAAAAGCAATCTGAAAAGCTGCAGCTTATAAATTCCGATTTGCTTGTTAATAAATATTCAAAATGGCTCAATGAGTAGACTCCTGCCTTCGCGGTGGGGGGACTGGGGTTCGATTCCCCAGTCCTACTCATTTTACTTTTGATTTTATGGCCATAAATAAACTAATCTTATCAACAGTTTTCGTAGTAGTAAAACTAATCAAACAATTTATAAATTAGTGTTGATCCCGGAAGATTACAAGTCAATCGTCAAAAGATCACTGCTTTCTGTTTGATAAAACTTTAGTACAAATACGAATGGTTAGACTATTTAGCACTGAACTCGGCCAAAGTTGCTTTCAGTGTGTAAAATACTAAATAAAGAATATCTTTGAACTAAGAGAAACGGCGAGAGCGAGATTAGCTGATAAATACATATATAGACAGCTAAATACAGAGAGAGTGTGTGTTTTTGGTTTTCTCATGAGCATCGACGTATGTAATAACCAAAAGCAAAAGTAATAATCCCATCGTAAACCAAAAACAAACAAATAAAAAAAAAAGTTCATCTTTATTTTATTTACTTATTTATGTATTCATTTAGTATTTCTTGTAAAGTCCTCAGTCAGAGGAAAAAATTGTAATTAAAATAAGATCATATTTACATATAAATATATCTACACCTTTATATTCCTTTTTCTCCTCTCTATATAGTACAATATATATATAAATACCCGCATTTTCTTAATCGAAATAACGGTATATAAGTATGCAAACTGCCATGTCGATTACTATTATGGATAGGCCTGCATATTTCAGGAGAAATTTCGTTATTATGTCATTAGTCTGTGCCCTGGCCTCCTTGTTTCCTTTTTCTAAGTCTCTTACCCTCTTTTCTCTCTCGATGTTCTTCCCAAGCATTTCTCTCTCTCTCTCTCTCTCTCTCTCTCTCTCTCTCTCTCTCTCACACACACACACACACACACACACACACACACACAAAGAGATAGAAACTAAACATTCTATTGATAATTAACACCAATTTAAAATACTAACCTCTGTGCCTCGCTTGGATGAAATTTTACTGTAAACATTAAAGATCAGGCGTTTAAATGAACTCAATTAAACTTACAGCCAGTGTGTGAAATTTTAAATGCATATCTATTGGACAAGAGTGAGAGAATTTACGATTGGTAGATATGTATATATATATATATGTATATATATACATATATATATATATATATATATATATATATATATATATATATATATATATCATCTTGAACAAGAGAAAATTAAAGTTTATTGGTCATGTAATGAGAAGTAAAAGTATTGAGAAAAACTTGCTGACAGGGATGGTGATAAGAAACAGAGGAAGAGGCAAACCAAAGACAAGACTGAGCGACAATATCAAAGATATTTGCGGGCTGTCGATGGTATAAGTGGAAAGAAAAGCGTAAGATCGAGTTTAGTGGCGAAGGATTGGGGGAGAGGTCCACGGCTGCTCAAGCATGAGCATACCGTTATTGATTGATTGATATATATATATATATATATATATATATATATATATCATCTTGAACAAGAGGAAATTAAAGTTTATTGGTCATGTAATGAGAAGTAAAAGTATTGAGAAAAACTTGCTGACAGGGATGGTGATAGAAACAGAGGAAGAGGCAAAACCCAAGACAAGACTGAGCGACAATTCA
>NW_023653848.1:0-4791 GCF_015228065.2 Penaeus monodon
ATATACATATATATATAATAATAGATATATATATATATAATAATTATAATCTATATAATAATATATCAATATAATATTAATATTATATATATAAAATATAATATAAAATATAATATAAAATATAATATAAAATAAATATTAAAATATATAACAAAAATTTAAATATTGTAAAATATTGAATATATACAAAATATTAAAATATATTTAATACAATATCATATAAATATCTTTAAATAATACAAAATCTTAAATATATAACAAATATATTAAATATATATACAAATAATTAAATATAATAAATAATATACATATATACAATAACATATATATGAAAAACTACTTTAATCAAACAAACAAAAAATAGTGCAAAAACACCTATTAACATTATAAGTGCCCATAATAATACGCCTTTTTTTCTTATCTCATTCATTCGTCTTTCTGAACATAATGACACATTTTGAACTTCATTTACTCCCGTGTTTCCAGTGGTGTGTGTGTGAGCTGAATACCCGTCTGTTACGTTATTTTTTCACATATGCTCTTTTCTCTTTTCTCTTACAATGGAATAACTTGATGTGTGACTTGTCCTCGGGGAAAGGTAAAATAAGACCTTTTGATAGTTTCCTTTTTTTAAGCATCCAATATTCTCTTTTCAAAACGCAAAACAACCGAAAGTAAAGAGAAATGTCTACGGCATCTCGCGCCGTTGCTGACGTTAGAGAGAGAAGGAAAATAACCTCAAATTGCCCTTGCGGCGGCGCGGGCCTCCACGAGGACGAGCCTAGAAGTCGCCCTGGTACGCGTGGCGCTTGAGGTGCGACGAGAGGCCGGGCGCCGAGCGGCACTTGAGGGTGCAAAAGGAGCACCAGTAGAGGCGCTCGGGACCCTCGTCGCCGGCCGAGTGGTGATGACGTGGACCTCGATGGCCTGCGCCCCTGCACTTGCACGTCGCAGTACGGGCACTTGAAGATCCTCTGCGGCCGCGCCTCGGAGCTCGACTGCTGGTGGTGGAGCTCCTCGTCCCACTTGTGCTGCTGGTTGTGCGCCAGGAGGTCCACCACGTCCCTCGCGGTGTACGAGCAGATTCGGCACAGGAAGGAGGACGAGGGCGACGCAGCGGCGGCGTCAGCGACGTGTCTGGGCGTCCCAGCGCTTGCCCCGGGGTTGGCGGCTCCGCTGCCGGGGTAAACGTGCGGGGGCAGGTAAGGCCGGGCCGGAGGGAGAGGCGCCGCGGCTGCAAACACCCTCCCGACGCCCTCGGCGGGGGACGAGGGTGTGGGTGCCGTGCAGGTGGGAAGTGGTGGTGGTGGTGGAGGAGGAGGAGGAGGAGGGCGGCGGAAGGCGCTCTTGGTGGGGATTCTTGTCCTCCAAACGGCGTAGAAAGTCCTCGGCGCGCCCAGGGGACATTCCTGCGACCCGGGCCCCTAAAAAGGAAGTAAAATGGCTTAATCGTTGTCCTAGGACGGTTGGGGAACATTGCTTTCGCCAGCGTCATCAGGGCGGCCCCCCACACTCGCACCGATTTTTCTTGCTCACAATCAGTTCCTTATTGTCTCTTTATGGGCGTCTCCTTATTTCCGGGATTTAGCTGGCGCGAGACTCGTTTTTACGTCAAGTTCCACATATCACTCTCTTCTTTGATAACTCCAGGAAATTTCCCAAAAATTATTTTATAATTACATACTCCTTATCATATTCATTCTGCTTCTCTTTTCTCTTTTTCCTTTCAGATTTCAATATATCATCTACATTTTTAAACAGTTTTTCGGTGTGTAATCTCCCGTGTAAGTATATAAATAAGATTAAAAAACAAAGAAATTCAGAGTAAAATACGCACTTCTTAAACTAATTTAACACACAACACAGACAATTATTGAGTATTATATTTCAGAATAAGCTTATGGACACACATACACATGCACACACACAATATATACATAATACTTGTAAATATTTGGCTATGTGAGAGGGAGAGAGGGAGAGGAGAGGGAGAGGGAGAGGGAGGGAGGAGAGGGAGAGGAGAGGGAGAGGAGAGGGAAGGGAGAGAGAGAGAGAGAGAGAGAGAGAGAGAGAGAGAGGGAGGAGAGGAAGGGGAGGAGGAGAGAGAGAGAAAATGAGAGGGGAGAGAGAGAGAGTGTGTGTGTGTGTGTGGTTATGGGTAGGTGTGGGTCAGAGATTTACAGGTCACGTACTTTTTCCTTTCTGGAATGTTATTTATTTTTCAATTATTGAACATTTTCTCTCGCATTAACATCTAAGGTCATTAGCGGCGTATTCAAAATACAGGTAATGCTTGGGGGCAAAGCCTCCGAGTTTTTTTTTATACGACGATAGTTGTGGATTCGCAGAAAGGTTAAAGGTTAAAACAAATAAAAGTGCTAGACACCAAAGGTCATATAGCATCGTGATAAAGTTTTGTGATAAAAATGGTAGAAATGAGTTAACGATTAGGATAAAATGCGTTAGATGCCAAAGGTTGCAGGGCGTTGTAGATAGTATTGCAGTGGAAGGGGGAAAGAGGGGGGAGAAAATGGAGTACGAGGGGGGTTGTAGAAAGGGAAGGAGTTAAAGGGAGAGGGCGATTAGATCAGATGAATATATTACGCGTGTGAGGAAGGAAGAGTAACACTGAATGAGAAAAAATGCAAAAGAGTCATTATAAACAATCAACGAATAATATACGCAGAGATGGTAGTTGGAGAGGTAGGATAAGAATTCAGAGAAAAAAGATAAGGGAACAGGGGAAAGTGAAGAAGTATCAGGAAGAATGTCAGGAGGACGGGATCCTCAGAAGGATATTGCTGTGATCCAAGAGAGTCACGTAACATCTAAGTGGGAGTGGTAAGGATTATGGAGAAGGGAAGAGAGAATGCGGTGCACATGGAAAAGGAGGGGGAAGTGGTGTTTCGGGGGAGAGTGGGGGGAACTTGAGTGGGAGGAACTGAGGAGGAGGATGGATATCGGCAAATACTTAAAACGTAGAGCGAATAGGAACAGAGGAGGGTGGATGAGGGAGCGGAGAGTTCTCTCGGGGCGTGTTTAGGAAGTTTTTGAGGTCTTCAAAAGAGGTTCTGGAGGGGAGTTGGGTGAGGATGTCTGAGAAATAAAGGGTTTTTTGTGAGGAGGAGAAGAGAGGATAGATGTCCGAGGGGCAGAGGAAAAGGTGGGTGTAGTGAGAGGATGTGGTAAAAGGGTGTGGTGGAGGGGTTTTGGATTGTCTAATGTAAGATGTACAGTGAGGAGGAGGAGGAGGGGAGGCAAAAGGGGGGAAGGGTTAGGTTTGGAAAAGATGGAAAGGAAATTTTGACGGGGGGGAGAGGGGGAAAGAGATCTAGGGGAGATGCAAGACTTTTTGAGAAGAGGGAGGGGAGCGGAAAAAGTAAGTTTGGAAATGGGTTTTGAAAGAGACAAATGTCAGCGTGTTTGTTGACTACGTAGTTGGCCTAGTTTAAATTGAGAACTGCTACCTAAACCCTTTTTCCTAAAAAACACATTAGGAAGCCCCAAATTGGCACACCCTGATGAGCATAGAAAATTGAACGGTATGCCCATTTTGGGTACGGAAGGCAGCGGGCTGTGGGGCGACGTTGGGCTGGGGGGCTAAAAAGTCAACATTTTAAAAATTGTCGGACAGGGCGGGCACTCCCCCCAATAAACTCATGGGGAAGGTCATGGCAGGAAAGGCCTCTTGGGGAATTATGCTGTAAGACTTACGGGCTTTGGGGGGGAAAAGTATATCATATACAACATTGCACATAGTCGCGAGGAGGCGAGCAGGTCGTTTTCCCATTTACCGTCCCGTCTTTTAACGGACATCGTCAGAGCGAAAAAAAATCCGTACAAGTATTAAGGGAGGAAATGAGGGTTGGGAGAAAGTTTTGGGGAGGTCAGTCAGGAAAATACTGCACGAGCCCGGGATTCAAAGGACTGTGGCAAAACGTGAACGATCGAATGACTACGAAAGGAAACTTGCACTTGTTTTGGAGACATTTTTGGAAAATGTGGGTACTGTCAAAGACGGGGTTGTTGGGGGGAACACAAAAAACATTTTATTTTGCTGGCCCAAAAAAATACTCAAAGGTTTCCCGAGGTAGAAAAGTAGAAGGAAGAAGCGGGGGGAAGATAAGGATGCTGCAGAGTGAGGTATCTGGGGGGAGGACAATAAGGATAATAGAATAAGGGGAGCAAGGGGTAGGGTGAAGAAGACTGTGCAGTAGGAGATGGGGGGGGGGATGTTGGGAGAGAGGGAGGGGGGTTTTTTTTTGAAAATTTAGAAAGACCCGATGGGTGATTTGGGTGGACAGGCGAAGCAAACATCGAGGAGGGGGTATTAATATCAGTGGTAGGAGCGTGTCAAAGGAGAGCCGGGGTCGGGAAACCACACAGAAATAAATACAGATAGGAGTTGATGAAGGGGCAAGCCTTAACGCCCTTAAATGGCATTTAAAAAGTTATAAACCTTTAAACTGGCCATGGGAGCCTGAATATGTGGGGAAAAGAAACGGTCTACCTCAGGGTCCCCTAAGGGGTAAGGGCTAGGGGATAAGGCCTCAAGGACCCGGGGGCCCTTTTGGACGACCAAATGCCAGGGCCCTTTCACCTTTTTAGCCGACTTCCCCACCTTAGGGAAATTGGGAAAAAGGGGATATGAAAAAAAGGGAAGGAAAGGGGGGAAAAAAGCGGACCACGCAAAATTGTTGAGGCGAGGGTTTGCCCAAAGGGAGGGGGATCCCCGGGACTGGGCCTCGGCCGGGGTTCCCTTTAGCCCTCACGACAACAAAAAGCAAGGGA
>NW_023653849.1:0-4791 GCF_015228065.2 Penaeus monodon
TTAAATATTATCAAATTTTTATATTAATTAATTTTAATATTTAAAATAAATTATTAATTAAATAAAATAAATAAACAACCCCAAAACTAAAACAACCCAAATTTTTATTATAAAATCATTAAATTAAACACAATAGAAAAGAAACCAAAAAACCAAAGCCCTTTCCCAAACCCCACAAATATTCACATTTTTTTAAAAATTTTAACCTTTTAAAAAATTTTAACCTTTAAAATTTATTAATTGTTTTTAATTCCCTTTAAGTTTTGTCTTTATTAATAATAATTAAAAATAAACAACCCCCCTGTAAATTAAATTTTTTTTTATAAATTATGAAATATACTAAATTTTTCATGGCCGTTGGTGGGGAAAACAACAGGAATTTTCCCTTACTAGTACTTCCCCAAAGCCGATTATCGGAAAACCAACTTACTTCCGAAAGAAGCCAAAATTAAAATTAACCTTTTTTGGGAAATACCTGGCAACCGTAAGGAAGTTATAAAAATAAGGTTTTGGAAATTTAATATCTTAAACAAAGGACTTTAGGAAAATTTTTAAAAAAAAAAAAACATTTTTATCATAGCTAGTAATTTAAAAATAAAATTTAAACAATAAATTTTTCCGGCATTTAAAATTTATTTTATTTATAAATTTTCCCTTTCAATTACTATTATTATTTTTTTCCATGTAATGTTTAAATAAAAAATTTATTTTATATAAAATTTTATATTTATTAATATTTATTTTAGTTTAAAAAAAATTAATGTACTCCTTTTTTTGTTTTAGTAAAATTTATGAGTTTAAATTTTAAAGGGGTTTTTTAAAACAATTGGACTAAAGGGAAATTTTATTTTGGTTTTAGAATTGTTAAATTTAAAAGTGAGTTGAGAAAGATGTTTTAAAAAAGTAATTTTAATTACGTGTAGGAAAAGTGGAAAATTTTAAAAGTAGATTGAAGAAGGGGGAAAATTTTTTAATTTAAATTTTTTTTAAAGTAGGAAATGTAATTTTAGCCAAAAAATCAAATTTTTTTTAAATAATAATTAATTTAAAAAATTTAAAAAAAAATTTTAAATTTTTTTTTAATAAAAAATCTTTTTCAAAAAACAGACAAATCGAAATAATTTTCTTTAAAAATTTTATAATAAAACATAACAGAAAACAAAAAACCCCATTAAATTTTTGTTTTTTAAAAAATTATTTGTTTTTTTTTTTTTTTTTTTTAAAATTTTTTTAATTTTTTTTATTTTTTAAAAATTTTTTAAAATTAAAAATAAAATTTAAAAAAATTTAAAAAAAAAAAATTTTAATTTGTAGATCATGGCGGTACGGGGGAAAATAGTCTCCATATTCCTGGATTGGTGGGTTGATCGGGGAGATGGCTTGCTGGAGAGTTTTGTTAGGTGGTTTTCTGTCAATCGACTACATAAGACCTGACCCGTCAGACAATCCAAAAGCCGAGACATCCGACACATGAAGTTCATATGGGATGTATAATAGTAAGCTATATGGATGCTCGTGTATGAGGGTTGTGTTGGGTGTTGTGTGTACTTGAGCTTCTGTGTATGTTTGTGGGATTAGTTGGTAAAAATTGACATCAATACAGTGATTTGACAATTAAAAAATCATGTTGTCCAAATAGATTACGTACAGGAATTGAATATAATCTAGTTTGAATGGAAATGATTGTGTGTCATTTATTGACCTATACTAGATAGTGGTAGGGCAGACTCCACGTGAACATACATCACTTCCTCTATACTACCCTGACTCACAAATTGTTGTGTGCATAAGATGTAGTAGATATCAATCATAGATCTAACACTACACTAAGATTAGATGCCAGATATATTAGAAAAGAAGCATGATCATGTAAAATACTTAAATACCACACTGTCATAGTTACCTAATGCTTTTGAATCAATATAAACTGCCAATTCCACTCACTAACGGCTATAACAGAAATCAGTCATTTACTCGAAGTGTCTTGTAAATATTTCTTGTTTGGGTTGGAAAGCTGAACAGACAGAATTTTTCCCATACATGAGCCTTACCATCATTAATTGGATAATATAATTCTGATATTATTTAATCAATTAAGTAAATACCTCAGGAAGTATAAAGATAAAGATTATATATATATTAGAATTCGTAGAATTACCTATTCATAGGATTCCTTAAGACTAAATATATATTGACGAATACCTTAATCATTTCTCATTTCCAATCCTCCTTCACTAAGCCGCCTTGCCGCGGTGGGGGGCTTGAGGTCCAATGATCGGTCGAGCCGGACCAGAGGGCATACCCTTTACTTGAGGGGTCACCAGTGAGGGATGAGACAAAATGCTTCCTGGTGCACCAAAGCCTATGAGAGGGGATGGGTACCCACCCCTGGTTCATTCCATCTTGGACAGGGAGAACTCTCCCAAATTGTTTTGCATGCGTGCATCCCGTATTACCAGGAAAACAGGAGTCCTGGAGGTTGAGCGATGCTGCACCTGCGCCCTGCAGCTAGCACACACCTTTTTGGGTCCTTATTCTGGTTAGACGGGTGGCTTGATCAAGGCCTCGGTCAAGTCAATCGGCTGGTCAAATATGGCTAGGGTCAAGCAGGCACTATTCAGTGGTAGCGCATAGGTCCCCGTGACTGCCACAGTACTGTAATAGTGGCTGCGTATATGTCCTCATTTCCCCTGTGGCTGTTGGAGATTTTGAACCCCAACTAAGCTTCCCTCGTGGACTCCAGGGTGGTGGGGGGGGAGAATGAAGAGTTCATTTTTGTATGAGTACTACAAATTTCCCAAAGATCTAGCTCTCTCCCTGACGACCCTGCGCAATCCCCGACCATCCTCTGGAAATCACACGTTGTCACTCTGGAAAACCTTTTCAAGCTTCCAAAGGGCAAGAATGGGAATCGTAATGGTTCCCGGGCTCCCAAACCAGTACGGAAGGGGAAAATCCTCCTTCAATCCCCTAGGGAGATTTACCTGGTAAATATGAAGTATTTCATATAGTAAACCTGGTAGTGAAGACCATTGATGGTGTATCAATCATGGATCTTGACATTTGAAGTACATCGGAAAATAGTTGAGGTATGTCAACGTGATCTCGCATCACCCCACAGCGAGATGGTAGCCTGATAGTTGAGGTTTCGTCACCAGAACGAGAGTGACCGTCTGCGTGCGATATGCACATTCCTGGGCTCAAGTTTCATGTTCTCCTCACAAAACCCTCAATCAGTGTAAGGGAATTGTCCTTTTCCCGAGACCTGATGAGGTATTCTGAGGAGAAACTGTTAGAGGAACTAAAAGAATTTTAATGTAGTGGCAGTAAAACGTTTTAAGAAGAAATGATGGTTTGGACAGTCGACACAGCTCTTCTTCTAACTTTTAACAGTTAGTCCTTCCAGAATCGGTTAAGTTAGCATGGTACCACCTCAAGGTAAAGCCATATGTGCCCAACCCTATGCGGTGCTTCCACTGCCAGGTTATGGGCATGGAGCCAACTCTTGCCGTTTTAAGAAAATGGCAACCAAAGTATGTGTAGTGGGACAACGGTCTCAAGAAGACACGTCCAGGTCCAATATGCTGTTACCACTGCAAAGAAGCTCATGAAGCTTCTTCAAAGCAATGTAAAGGTACAAATTTGAAAAGAAGTATTGGTAATAAGGCAAGGAGAAAGTAGTTTTCCAGAGGCAAGCGACGTGCCGTGCTGTTTGCACAGCCAGGTAAGGTCCTTTGCTTCGGTTCTAGCCCATCCTCCTTCCCACCAACCCTTGCCCTCCTATGCTTCTTACACCAACACACTCAACTACTTCCTTTAAACCTCAGTCACCAATTGCTGAAAACTGCCTCTGGTGATTGTTCCACCAGAAACGGAGTAGGAGTGAGGGGTCTATTGAGGAGACTCCTCCTCCCAAAGTAAGGTCTTTGGAGCCATCAGGCAAAGGCTCCAAGGCCTTTAACGGTGACAGCTCCAGCTGCCACCACATCCACAGGGGCTCGCTGCTAGGCAGAATGCCCTGAAGCAAAGGCTCAGGATCCCCTTTGCCCAGGCAAAGGAATCCTGAACCTGTCCAAAAGACTCCCAGCTGCCCAACAACATCCACAGCGCCGGGGCCTCCCTGCTAGGCAGAATGACCCCGAACAAAGGCTCAGGCCCGTCCTTTGCCAGGCAAAGAAATCCTGAACCTTCCAAGGGAAACCTGTGGAAATAGTTCCACAGGTAAAACAACCCTTTAAAAAGTACTCCCAGATCTGGAAAGGGACAGCCTAAAGGGTGTGGGCAAACCTTGACCACAGGTGCTGCCAAACACCTTATGAAGAAATATTAAAAGACTGGATACCCTAATCCAATGGACTGTCAGGGAATTCATGCAAAATGGAAGAAACTGCAACATCTGATAGCTTTATAACCCAGTTTGTGTATGCCTACAAGAGATTATGACCAGGGAAAATCATCCGATTTCCTGAGAGGATTCCAATTAGCCATTATGGGACTTTGACAATGGCCTCATGGGGAGTGCATAATGGTACGTCAGAATTTCCTTCCAGGCATCCACCTGCAGACAACACTGCAGGTGAAGGCGTGAGAAATGGCTGAAAACGACCTTCACGTTGCATCCATCTACCTCTCCACATAATCTCAAATAGGATTTGAAAGTTACTGGGCATTGCCATCCATTTTACTCTTGGGAGATTTCAATGTGGCATCACCTCTGGGGCACTTGGCAACCTCGAGAAGGGCCTTGGAGTCCTGTCTTAGAGAGATGAGTTTTACTGAATATAACCCCCC
>NW_023653850.1:0-4790 GCF_015228065.2 Penaeus monodon
CAAAAAAAACCGGGGGGCGGGAAAAGGGCGGGGGGAAAACTCGCAAATCTTAAATGATGATGTGGGTCTTTGATCTTGGGAGTATGGGTCCCCGCCTTCTTTCTGAGGTTTACAGGAATTGGGGTATTTTTTTAAAAAAAAAATAATATATAAATAAAGAAATTAGGGCTAAATAAACCCCCGGGGGAGAGAAATAAAACCTTTTCTTTCTCTCTGAATTTATTTTCCCTAACCTTATATTTTATATTATTATTTTTTAAAAATAAATTTAAATAAAAAAAAATTAAATAAAAAAAAAAAAAAAAAAAAAAAAAAAAAAAAAAAATAAAAAAAAAAAAAAAAAAAAAAAAAAAAAAAAAAAAACAAAATCTCATCATCTTTAAAGATTTGCAAAAGTTCTAGTTTCGCCCATTTTCCATATATGATCGCCCCTGAAACCCCCCTTCTAGTAATGTTCTCATATTACGCCGAGCTTTCCCCCGGGATCAGCAGATATTTCGGCAAGAAAATAAAAAATCGCCAACACCCCGGGGAAAAGGAAAAAGATTAATACGAGACAGAAGCGCCCAAAAGCAACCCTAACAGTTTGTATATCGCATCCCCCATCAGATTCAATACAGCATACTTTGGTGAACAGGCCTTGCCTTTCAGCACCGGGATCAGCGAACATGAACTGAACTGTACACAGGATTTCCAACGCCTGTTGGTACAGTGACAGTGCTTCCACACATTTTCGCGGGAAAGGGTACCACTAGGTTTCTGCAGAGGGGTTTTGGGGTTAGCAGGGATGGATGAAGTGTGCTCTTTCATTTTGCCCCCAAAAGCAGCTTTTGTTTCCCTAAAATGTTTTATTGGGAAAACATTCGCAATGATTTTTCCGCGGGCCCTTGTAGCTGAAAGTTAAAGTGTTCAGCATTCTGTCATGTCTTTTAAAAAATGCGAGGGTCCCTTTTCCCATTCGGGTCAATCGCTCGGCTCCGTTTTTTTTTGTGAATAAAAAAAGAGTTATTTCGGGTAGCAGCTCGAAAAAAACCCCTCAAAACTCTCCCCCGGCTAAACCATGGGATTCGTGTAGTAAGCACATCTCCTGCGCAGATTCCAGTTCAGACGGGAATTCGGGAACTGCCTGGTTTAAGCCCCTTTGCTCATGAAGTTTATGCAGACCCCAAAACCCTTCTGACAAAAACCCCAAATCAACACTTTGCAGCACAGGCTTGCTGGTGAATTGGGAGGGGACTTGTAGCGGGGGGGTGAGACCCCTTCTTCCATCCCCCGGGTTCAGGGCCCCTTTTAGACCCAGACACCCCATCATACTAGACCCCGTCAGTTGTGATGCTGGCCAGCTTTGACCATCCAGGTCCAACTTTTTTCAGGGTTTTGGTACTTTTTGCCGAAAAACCCCCCCCGTCGAAATCCCTTTGAAATTTTGGGGGGTCCCAGCTCCTCGCACCTCAAACTTTGCACTAATCCATGAAAAAAAATGAGCAGCTGCGCGGTGTCCTGCCGTCCGTGCTCTCTCCAGTGCTAATAAAAAAAAATTCAAATTCTTTCGTCTTTGCTGCAGCTGGGCAATACATTTCCCCCGTTTCTTCATGCGTTGGTGTTGTACTGCGATAGAATCACGGGATTAAAGCACTTTCTTTTGGGGGAAAACTCCTCCCCGCGACAGTGTTCATGTTTTTTGGGCAAACCTCCCTCAGTGAAAGGTTTATCATCTCATCATCATCATCACATCATCATCACATCACATCATCATCATCAAAATATCATTATTTTTTCTATTATTATTATTTTATTTTTTATTTTATTATTATTATTTTATTATTTTATTTCATTTTTATTATTATCATTATTATTATTTTTATTATTTCATTATATTTTATTATCATTATTATTATTATTATTAATCATTATTATTATTATTTTTATTTTTATTATCATATTACATCATCACATCATCATCTCATCTCTCATCATCATCTCATCATCATCATCATCACATCATCATTATCATCATCTTTACATTTTCATTATAAAAATATAAAATTTTTATATTTACTTGTTTTTTATCATTTTTTATTATATCATTATTATTATTTTGCATTACTGTTATAATTATTTATCATAATTACTATTGTTTTTGTTCTTTTTATTTTTATAAGGATAATGAAAATTTTGCAAGTAAAATATTAGTAAAGATGATAATAAAAAATAATGTAAAACAGTTATTGTAATAATGATAAAATAAGATAATAAAAAAATAATGAAAAAGATATAAAAAAATAATTATTATTTTATTTTTTTTTTAATTTTTTTTATTATTTTATAATTTTAAAATAAAAATCATCATAATAAAATGTAAAGAAAATAACAATATAAAAAATATGATAAAAATAATAGTATAAAAATATAATAAAAAATAATATAATAATAATAATAATGATAAAATAATGATAATATGTAATCATAATAATGAAAAAACAATAATAAAAAAAGTGTAATAAAATAACAATAAATAAAACAATAATAATAATTACAATAATGATAATAATAGTAATAAAAACAGATTTTTAAAAAAAAAATTTATGATAATAAAAATGATAGTAATGTGTAATAATTGATAATAATTATAATGGGAATGATAATAACAATAACAAAGATAATATGATAATAAAGATAATAATAAAAAATTAATAATAAAAATAAAAAATTTAAAAATAATAATAATAAAAAAATAAAAATAATAATAATCACATCTCATCATCATATCATCATCTCATCATCATAATATCTTTTAAAATCAAAAAAGATGATAATAATGGTAAAGATAATAATAATTTTCAAACTATGTTTTTTAAAGATAATAATGATAAAATGATTATAATTTTAACAATATTTATGCTAAAATAATGATAATTTTTTATTTCATTATTGTTTTTTGCATTAGTAAGACAATAAAAATAATTCTAACAAGAACGACAAAATAACTTTTATTTTTATAATAATAATCTAAGAAATAGAAAATATTTTTTTTTATGTTTATAATGGTAATAATAAAATAATAACACATATCAAAGATTTATGACGATGAATAATACAAAATTGTGAAAACAGGTATAACAATATAAAAATAGTAATGTTTAATAGAAAAACAGTGATGATGATGATAAAATATAATAATAAAAATAATAAAAATAATAATAATAATAATAAAAAAAAATAACAAAATGAAAATAATGTGATTTTTAATGATGATAATAATAAAGATAAAATATAAAAATGATAAATGATAAACTGATAATGCTAATAATGTAATATAATTTAATAACTATAACAATAATAAAATAAAAAAATAAAGATTAAAACTAAATATTAAATAAAAAAAGATAATAATTAATGACAGTATCTAAAGCATAAAAGCTATAAAAGGAGTGATAAAATAAAGTAATAATAAATTATAAATTTTAACATGTAATGATAATAAAAATAAAAATATATATATATTTTTTTTACTATTTTATTTTTATTTGATTTTTAATATAAAAATGAGATAAGTAAAAATAGTAATAAAGATAAAAAAAGATAAAGATGATGATGAGGATGAGGATGAGATGAGGTGTAATAATAAAAATAATAAAATAATAATAATAATAATAAATAATAATAATAATAAAAATAAAATAATGAAATAATGATAAAAATAATAATAAATTTCAACAATAACAATATAATAACAAATATAAAACATTAATAAAATGATAATAATAAAGAATAATTAAAAACAGTAATGATTATTTTCATTATTATTTTCATTATCTCTTTCATCATTATTGTTATTATCATTATTATCATTATAATAATTATTGTTGTTATTATTATTATCATTACTTTTCATTATTATTATTATCATCATTATTAGCATTAGCATTGTTAATATATTATCATTATCGTCATTGCTATTATTAATATTACTATAATTCTTATCATAATTATTATTAATGATTAATGATAATGATACAGATAATAATTATAATAATAATAATAATAATAATAATAATAATAATAATAATAATAATAGTAATAATAATAATAATAATAATAATAATATAATAATAATAATAAAAAATAATGATGAAGATGATAATTATCATTTTTATTATTATTATTATTATTATTATTATTATTATTATTATTATTATTATTATTATTAATTGTTATTATTATTATTATTATCATTATTATTATTATTATTACTATTATCATTATTGTTGTTATTATTGTTGTTGTTATTAGTAGTAGTAATATTGTTATTATTATTATTATTATTATTATTATTATTATTATTATTATCATTATTATTATTATCATTATCATTATTATTATTATCATTATTATTATTATTATTATTATTATTATTATTATTATGCTAATACTAATACTACTAATAATAACGATGATAATACTAATACTACTAATAATAACGATGATATAATAACAATAACAATAATAGTATTAATAATAATAGTGATGATGATGATGATGATGATGATATTAATTATATAATTATATTACTATACTATTATATAATTTTATTACTACTACTACTAATAATGTTAATGGCAATATTGACAAGGGTAATAATAATGGTAATAGTTAATTATTATTATTATCATTATTACTATTACTATCATCATTATTATCATTACTGTTATTATTATTAACATTTTTTTTGTCCTCCTTTTCATTATTATTATATTGCAGTTTCCTTTTGAAAATTTGGGGAAAATTAA
>NW_023653851.1:2500-4790 GCF_015228065.2 Penaeus monodon
TCTTACAGGCGTGTAATTATTTCCCTAAAGGGGAATTGCGATGTGTATTGCTGAAGACATATCTATCACTATCTGTATGAAAGATATTTGTTCTATTACAATTATTTTATGAAAATCATCCTTACTATCGAAAACAGAAATGATTAGAGACGAAAAAAATAACAGCCATCATAATTATACCTCAATAGCATGCTCCTCATGCTGCGTCATCATCACACATACATCACACAGATAGCAAGGCACCTAAACGCTAGAGAAATAAACAAAATGTTGACGCGTCCCGAGACAACAGCCGTGACAGTATTTTCCTAGGTTTTGCGACCTCTATTTCAACGTTTATTGCCCTATGATTTTCTTGGCTGGATCATATTTCGTTAAAGCTGCTGTCGACCTTGAAATTGTGTTTGGAATTATTGCGATGGCGCCCGGGGATTATTGTTCTTTTATATCTTGCCGAGACATTGAGAGAAGGGAGAAAATGTTGCGAAAAAGAGGGGGGAATTTTTGAAGGGAGACGGGAAGCGCGTGATGATAGATGAAACAGCTTTCCAATTCCAAAATAGAACTTCGGTGTGTGTGTGACACAGAGCGAGAGAGAGAGAGAGAGAAGAGAGAGAGAGAGAGAGAGAGAGAGAGAGAGAGAGAGAGAGAGAGAGAGAGAGAGAGAGAGAGAGAGAGACAGCGAAGAAAACTAGACAGACAGAGAAAAATAATCCCCACAGACATGCATGCAGCAGCGCATGTCTACACTACGAAAGCGCTTGGCTGATTCTTCCCGCAGCCTAATCCCTCACCATGGCTAAGCACATCGCCGTCCCCTTGACGATGCATGGTCCGTAAATATCTGCGCCTCCTTCTGAATAAACCGAGTTTCGACGCCACCTTCTTGCCTCCCTGTAATGGGTCCTTCGCTCGCTCGTTCTGGCTCCTCTTCCTTCCCGCGAGTGAAGGCGGACTCGCCGCACGAATACAAATCTCAGATTAAACCTCTATTCTAAGGCTTTGCGAGATTCCTATTTTTTTGGTGGCTTGGTAGTCGCCCGGGAGCTGCCGCTTTCTGCTCGGGCCCTTTTGTCTTCTTTACTGTGTATGAATATAGGTAGGTATATACGTATAAACATATATACATGAATATATATATATATATATATAATATATATATATATAATATATAAATTATATATGTGTATATGTTATATATTATATATATATATATATATATATATATATATATATATCTTTATAAAATATATATAGTGTTTTGTGTGTGTGTGGTGTGTGTGTGTGTGTGTGTGTGTGTGTGTGTGTGTGTGTTGTGTGTGTGTGTGTGTGTGTGCGTGTGTGTGTATATATATATATTGTATATATATATATTATATTATTATATATATATATATATATATTATTCATGTGTGTTTTGTGTTTGTTTGTTTGTGTTTTGTGTGTGTGTGTGTATGTGTGTGTGTGTGTGGTGGGGGTGTGTGTTTGTGTGTGTGTGTGTATGTGTGTGTGTGTGTGTGTGTTTGTGTGTGTGAGTGTTTTTTGTGTGTGTGTGTGTGTGGTGTTTTTTGTGTTTGTGTGTGTGTGTGTGTGTGTGTGTGTGTGTGTGTGTGTGTATGTGTGTGTGTGTGTGTGTGTGTGCGTGCGTGTGCGCACGTGTGTGCATGTAGTGCGTGCATTCCTACTTACACACATACGATGGAAAAACACTTAACATCACGGGAGAGTATGTCTGCGCGAGCGGAAAAGCGAATGTGGAAAGCGAGCAATGCAGGGGCTGTTCCCTTACAGGCCTCTCGCTACTCCTCTGGACAGCCAAACCTTTCCCAAAAGACTCACAAGATTCAGAAAAATTTGATTTGAGTCTTCCATGTTGCTCGGGACCCCCGCCTCAGCATCGTAGCCTGCTGATCAGGCCGAATAAAAGATGGAAGAAACTTTTTCCCCACGTGGGTTTCTTATTGCATAGGGCCTGGTAATACATTTTTGCATTTATGACAAAAACGGTTGAGTGTCTTTTTTGTTATCTTAGGCCAGAGCGCGATTAGCTCTTTTCTTTGAACCCCCTGAAGATATTTTACCCAGCCCTTCCTTCTTGGAAAGCTTTAAACCGTGGTTTCTTAATGCGGTATTGACATCTCTTATCCCAAGCACTGAAGCCGCGGTGATTTTAGGTAGAAATAGATGCAATATTGAATTAGAAAAGCCATATGTGTGTAAAAATACAATCAAAGGGATCAGACACACCACCACACACACACACAAACAAACACCACACACACACACACAC
>NW_023653852.1:0-4790 GCF_015228065.2 Penaeus monodon
ATATATATATATATTTTTTTTTTAAAAAATTTTAAAAATATTATATATATATATATATATTTTTTTTTGGGTATAT
This sequence comes from Penaeus monodon, assembly GCF_015228065.2. NCBI lineage: Eukaryota > Metazoa > Arthropoda > Malacostraca > Decapoda > Penaeidae > Penaeus > Penaeus monodon. The sequence goes on from NW_023653852.1 coordinate 77, forward strand.
ATAAAATATATTTTTTTTTTTTTGGGCGCGGGGTGTGTGGGGGTGTTTATTTTTTATATAACAAAACACACCCCACAACACCCACAAAACACACACACCCCCAAACACACACACACACAATATTAAAATTATTTTATATATATATATATAGATAAAATAATATATATTTAAAAATATATATATATAATATTAATATATATATATATATAATATTTTATAATACTTTTTTTATACAAAACAACACACACAACCACACACACACCCAACACCACCACACACACACACACACACACCATACACACACACACACACAACACCAATATATATATATATAATAAAAATTATATATATATATATAAATATATTTTATAATTAGTATTATGTATAATTGTGTGTGGGTGTGTGTGTGTTTTGTATATTTTAACCATTTAATCAATTATATCTTTACATAATCATATATGGTTTAAAAGGGTTTCAAAATTCTACTTGTCTTTAGGTTAAAGGTTACTATGTAATGTTCAGTGGTAATATAGATTCACATAAAAATCAATTTAGAATCCCCCAAGTTCTGGTAAAAAAATTTGCAGAACAGAAAAGGTAAACAAAAAATACAAGAACTTTTATATAACAACTTAAGTTTCCCCTTGTTAGGCTGCACCTGCGAAAACAAAAAAATTTGCGTTTTTACCAGGCATTCCCACAAAAAAAACAAACACAAAACACACACACACCACCACACACCAACACACACACACACACACACACAGTCTCACATATATGTATTTAAATATACTAATATTTATATTTTAAAATATAAATATAAAAATTTACAAAATTTTTTTTCTTGTTTTATTTTTAGTGTTTGATTGACGAGTGATGTTCAGAAAAATTTGATGAAATGGGCATAAAAAGGGCGAAAAGCAGAGAGGGTTTTTTCCAGGCGTATCTCTCTCTGTTTATCTTTCGTAGCGCTAAAAACCCCCGGACATTATAAAAAACAGAAAAGGTTTTCGTGGTTTCGAAAATTGTGGTTTTTTACGTGGCCTTTGGGGCAGTGGAAGTCCACTGATAAGGGGAGATAAGAATGAGAAACAAGTAGATGAAGACGAGGCAGCGCGACGTAAAACCAAACCGCGGGCACTCTTTCGTGCGTTCGTGAGGCACAGAATCCTCTAGCTCTCGTGCTCTCGTCGGGGCCGGCCCGTCTGCGGCCGGGAAGCGCGCTCAACTTTTTCTCCCTAGTGACGGGTTTATGTACCATTTAGTGAAATTTTGTGCCGTGTAAGGATACTAATGGGTACATACATAGATACATATACTGTAAAATATACCACATGCACACAGCACACACACCACACAAAACACACACACACACACAAACACACACACACCAAACACACACCACACACACACAACACACCAAAAAATATATATATAAATATATATTATTTTAAAAATATATATATATATATATATTATATATATATATATAATAATATAAATGTTATACACTATCACACACAACATATACATGTATGTATTAAATATCAAATAAATTTTTTCATACAAAAAAATATACAATATAAGTATATATATAAAATAATATATTATATATATATATATATATTTTTATATAAATATTTAAAATAATACACATAATGATCAATACAATACATATCATATATTTTAAAATACCAAAACCACACAACAAAACACACACAAAACACACCCCAAAACCACACACCACACACACACACACACACCACACACACACACCACAAACAACACACACGACCCACAAAATATCACACACAATATTTTAAAATAAAAATATATATATATATATATATATATATATATTTTTTTTTTTTTTTTTTTTTTTTTTTTTTTTTTTTTTTTTTTTTTTTTTTTTTTTTTTTTAAAGGGGCGGTCCTAAAAGGACGTTGGTGATCTTTGGTTTTCCCCATTTTTCTTGGCATTTAGAGGGGGGGGGTTTTCCCGTTGCCCTCCCCCGGTGTTTTTTTTGGTCGAGTAAACCACTCTTTTTCCCCGGGGTCTGAAAACCGGGCCCACTGACTTGGGGAATTGCCCCCCCAGTGGCTAGGAGGCAAACGGGTGAAGTTCCTTGCCAAAGGGAACAAAAGCACCGGCCGGGGGATTTCAAAACCCAAATTTTCAGATTCCCGTGGGGACAGTCTTGAGCCCGATGTTTAACCATCGGCCCCCGGGGGCCTATGTTTTTAAAAGGAATTTTGGCGATCATGGAATTCCATGATTTCTTGGAAATTTAGAGGGGTGGTTTGCCGTTTCCTTCGGGCCGGGGGTTTGTTTTTATCGAGTCCCCATCTCTATTTCCCCGGTTCTGGGACCACCCAGGGCTAGTTAGGCATCGAGGTGAATTCCCTTCCCCAAGGGAACAACGCCCCGGGGGGGTAAACCGAGCCCTTGAACTAAAATTGCCGTTGGACGTTTGAGTTGATGCCCCAAACCACCGGCCACCGGGGCCCCAAATATTTTAAAATATATATATATTATTATATATATATAATTTTATATATTATAATATATACATTAATATATTATATATATATACATAATATATAATAGGTCAAGGCCGGGGTGGCCAAATTTAGTTAGAGCGTCGGATCAAGACTGTAACGACGGCAATCTGAATTCGAGGGTTTGAGTCCCCCGGGCCACCGCGTTTTTCCTTTTGGGGAAGGAAAATTCACCTTGATTTCCTACCGGGCCAAATGGGGGGGCCCAAACCCCGCCCCAAATAAAATGTGGACCCCAAACCCGGTAAATAGAGAGAAGGGTTACCTAAAAGGTTTCCACCGGCCAAATCTCCGTGGAAAGGAAAAAGGGGGCCCTACCACGGACTACTCCCAAAAGCATCCCCAAAATGGGAAAAAAAAAAATAAGTATCATGCTGTGACCCCCGGGGGCCAGACATGAACCCACCCTTTAAAAAAAGAAAAATATAAATATAATATTTTAAAAAATAAAATAAAAAAAAAAAAAAAAAAAAAAACACAAAACACACACAAAACACACACACACAAAATAAATTAAATAATTTTATATATATTTTAAATTTTAAAATAGTAATATATAATATACGTATATAATAATTTAAAAATAAAAATAAAATATTATATATAATATATAAAATATATATATATGTAAAGTATGTATTTTGTATACAAAATAAAAAATTTTAATATAGATACATGCAAAATATGTACACATATATACCCTGTATATGTAGGGTGTCTATTATCTCATCATTATGTATTATATTATATATTTTTAATATATATATTATTATATAATAAAAAGATAAGATAATATATTAAAATATTAAAATAATAGATAAAATTTTAAATATTTAATTTATGCATATGCATAAAAAGTATGTATATTATTATCTCTATCAAATATATATATATATTATATTTTAAAATATATTTTAAAAAATATATTATATATATACATATATATATATAATTTAAAAATTTATATATAAAATATATATATAATAATATATATAAATTTTATTAAAATAAGCAAATACAATTAAAAACATAAATATATATATACATTATTTTATATAATAATATATATATATATATAAAATAAATTTTAATTTTAGATATATATATATATTATATATATTATAATTATAAAATATAATATATATAATATATATATAGTGTGTGTGTTGGGGGTGTGTTATATGCATATATTTCATATATATATATATATAATATAATATATATATATATATATATTTTTATATATTTTAATATATATATATAAAATATAACAATTAAAATATAAATTTTATATATTTATACATATATATTTTAATCTAATTTTCTTCCCGTGTGTGTGTGTTTGTGTGTGGGGTATGTGGTGTGTTTTGGGTAGGGTGTGTGTGTGTGTTTTGTGTTTATATATGGGGTTTTTGCATATAGGGGTGTATGGATTTTATGTGTGTTTTTCATATGTGTGTGTGCCCTAGGGGTACAAACATATTGCCCCTGTTTGACATGTTCTTCTTCAAAAAGATGGTGTTTGTGGATCCATTACATTTCGTCAGCTTTGGGGATATTTTTTTTTTCAAAAAAAGGGTAATTTCATGATGGCGTTAAAACGTAGAAATTCTTTATTTTTAAATCATTTACAAACTAGTTAAACCGGGAAGGGTTTAAGCAGGCAAAAAGGGGGGCTTTGTGATATCAGCTGTCCAGTGGGCCAACTCGGGACAAGTTAGTTTAAAAAAACCCCCCGATAACTTTTATCCAGGGAGCTGATCCAATTGGGGGGGGGGGGGGGGGGAAAAAAAAGGGGGGGGAATAATAAAAGGGGGAATTTTTTTAAAGCAAAAAATTTGATAAAAACAAAAATACATGCTTGTTTAAAATGTACTAACGGGGGTCCACTTTTTCCTCTATTTCTTACCCCAAAAAAACAGCTCCTTTGGGGGAGGAAATATTGGGTATGTGACAGTCCCCCCGGTGCCCCCAGTTGGGGGAATGTATCATACGAAAAAGGAGGGCGACTACACCAAGTACCCACTCATTTGTGGCTCCAGGGAGGCCCAGGGGCTTGGGGGTTCCGGGTACGGAAACTTTTTTAAGAGCTCGGGCCCTACGAACCCTTTAAAGGAAAAACCCCAGGAAGGGGCGTGGGTAAGTGTGCCCCCACG
>NW_023653854.1:5000-25000 GCF_015228065.2 Penaeus monodon
AGACTGAAAGTGAACATTTAATATTTTTAGCATAACCTCTGTGCAAAATCTTTTTGTTTTATCGACTTCCACATAGAAATGGAAACTTGTTTTTGTAAACACTTTTCCCAATTTACACGTATTATTTTTAAATATTATCATCATTGTTCTCTCTGTCCTTGTCATATCATCTCACCTTTCCATCATCATCATCATCATCATTATCATCATCTATCATCATCATCAATCATCATCATCTCTCACCTCTCATCATCATCTCATCATTATCGTATCACTCTATCGTCATCATAACCATCTTCCCCTCTTCACCACTATCCCGTCATCCTCATCGTCATTATGATTTCCTCTCTTTATTCTTTATTATCTTCCCTATCATTATTAAATCTATCGGTCCACCCTACTATTAAATGGTTTTCTACTTTTATTCTCTATCATAATTTTTGTTATTCTTTAAAAATATTATTGCTATTTTATCAAAACAAAAATTAAAAAATAATATAATATAATAAAAGAAATAATATAATAAAAAGATATATAAAAATAATTAATAATAAAAATAATAATTATTATTATTTTTATTATTTTTGCTATTATTTTATATTCAAATATTACTTTATTAATATTGCTATTATTGTTTTATTCTATTATTTTACTTTTATTATTTTATAATATCATTGCTATTATTTTAAATATTTTATTATTTTTTTTATTGTCATTATTATTATTGCTAAAATTTTATTACTATTTTATATTGCTATTTTAAAATTTGTTGTTTTTATATATGTTATCATTATTACCATTTTTTTATTTTTATCATTATTATTACTATTATTTCTTATCATTATTATCATTATTCATTATCCATCCCATTATTACCATTTTATTTTTATTATTATTACCCTTTTATCAAAATCATCATTACATTATACATCAAATTCGGCTGACTGCGTAACAGAGGACAAAGTTTCCCGCCTTTCGGTCTCTCTCTCCCCCTTTAAATTTTATGCAACTTTCCGGGTTTCTCTCTTTCATCTTACATCTGTTTCCTAAAAAACCTGTATTCGGGCTATTGCATTCTTTTCAATGTATTTATTGTTGTATTTGGGTTATTGTTCGTTTTTTTTAGTTCTGTGTTAGTTTTTTTTTTTTTATGGTAATAATGTCATAAGCTTGATTGCTATACTTTCGTTAAGATTTTGTTCTGTTTTGTTCAGTTTTCTATAATTCATTTTAATTTCTTTTTCCGCGATTATTTTCTATATAGGGGCTATTTCACATGCTCGCTACCACACCCCACACCACACCTTTTATATTTATATATATTAAATATAATAATATATAATATATATATATATATTAATATATATATATATATATGTTATATATAATATATATTATTATATATATATATATAATATATTTTTTAATTTTTTAAAAAATTATATAAATTATATTTATAAATTATAATTTATTTATATATATTATATTAATATATTATTATATATATATATAATATATATATTATATTAATATATTTTAATATATAATATTATATATATATATTATTATATATATTATTATCGGGGAAAGGAACTGGGGACCCTACCACGTACTCCTTCAAAGCATCACAACTAAAAACTACAAATTAAATATCATCTGTGCTACGGGGGCCCCAAACATGAACCTACCTTTCAAAAAAAAAAAAAAAAAAATATATATATATATATATTTGGAAAATAAACACTAGGGGAGTGAACAAAAAAAAAGGGTAGAAAAGTGAAGAGAAAAAAACAAAAAAAGGAGAAAAAAGAAAAAAAAAAAAAAATCGAGCAATAACTGACCACAAGGAGAGAAAAGAAAAAAAAAAAAGAAAAAACTTTTTCCTGTCGGGTAAGATGAAAATGAAATTGTAACCCATAATAAAATTTTTTTGCCAAACCTTTTTTTTCCCCATGTGGCAAAACTGAAGAAAAAGTGTTTTTCCCAATTATTGTCTTTATATAATAAAAAAAAAAACATAATGTTTAGTTTGGGGCCGCGTGCTAGTTTTCAAAAAAGGGATGTTTGAAAAATTTATTTTACCTCACTCTGTATAACCCCTGGGAATTATATAAACAGCGTGCGTGAAGAAATTATATTATGTGCGTATTTATCTATCTATCTATTTATTTATCTATTATTTTTATTTTATTTATTATTTTTTGATTATCTTTTTTTTTTTTTTTTTTTTTCCCTTTTAATAATTTTTTTTCTATTTCAAAATGCAAAAAACTGTCCCAAAATACATAAATTTCGATTCCCACAATAATAAACTTGAATGAATAATTATTAGGGATATATTGAAAAAATCTGAAAAAAAACGACAATCCAAAAATATTTTTTTAAATATTATTTCCCTTTGTAAACCTCTCACTGCTTCGTACTCCAATCGCAACCATTTAGTTATGTAATCCCACACATGTATTCCACTGGCCTCATTTCCACCCCCCTTCTCTGGACCCTCAGGCGCGGTGTGACGCAAAACGCAGCACGGTGTCCTAACTCCAGGTGCATGCGGGCCAACGTGTGGACCCTTCTGCGACTGCACCCGACGCTCAATAAACCAAACTGCACCGCCCTCTACCCTCTTGGGGGGGGGAAATTTTAGGGACGCACAGCACGCGCACGTTAAAATCCCACACACACACACAATACACACGCGCTCGCGTACGAAAGTAACAAAAACTCTAATTGGTTGTATTGCTAAAAAGTACTGATATGCCCCACATTAAAAAAAAAACGCAATGATAAAAAGAAGGTTTAACGCAGGTGTGAGCCTCGAAGGGGGATCGCTTTGCCCCTGCATGACAGCTAATCTTGATCGATCCGTGCCCCGTTGCTTTTCCCCCAATTCATATCACGGACAGAACGACTCCACAACGGGATTTTTACTCGAGAATCGGCTGCGGAAATAGTATTCTGTTTCTGTCTTGTCTGTTTGTCCCCCGTCTGTCTTTCTTTGTCTGCCTTCTGTCTTATTCTTTCTTGGTCTTTTTTTTCCCCTGCCTTCTGTCTGTCTGTCCTTCTGCTGTCTGTCTGTTGTTTGCCTCTTTTCTCTGCCTGTCTCTGTCTCCTCTCTCTCGCTTTTCTCTCTCTCAAAAACCACACACAAACCACACCACACCCCACCCAACACACCCCACACACCACACACACACACACACCCATATATATAATATAATATTTTATATAAATTATATTATATAATATATATATATATATTTTATAAATATATAATTCTCTTCCTTTTTCCTTTTTTCTATTTGAAAAAAAATACTTGTCTATCCCCTTTCTATTTTTTTTGTCTCTGGGCCTTTCTTTTCCTTTTCTCTCTTTTCCCTGTCCTATTTTTGTCCTTTTATTTAAGTTCCTTTATTTCTCCCCTTTCTTTTCTATTTCACTTAAAATTTTAAAATTTGTTGTAACAAAACCATTAGTGTTTATATTGCTATGGTATTTTTTAAAATATGATAAGTTTTCGATAGAAATATATACCTTTATAAATCAATTTTAAATATCAAAATAAAGATATTCTCACCCGACTTTTACTTCACTTATTGACCCCTCAAAAATTGCTAAACAAAAGGGGTATTGTGAAAGTGACTCTGCCTTTGGGCCACCTTGCAGCAAAATTCCACGCCGGTTTCAACTATAATTTCCTATATCTTGCTACCATCTCACCTTGGCTCGTTCAGTGAAGTTATCGTCCCCTACTACCTCTTTTGTGAAATCCCCACTCCCCCTGCTTTTCCCTTTCGTATTTTTCATTTCATTTTTTTTTTCTGCTGTGCTGAAACAAAATTTCGTTTCCCTCTTTCCCCACTGAAGAAGCTGACGAGTGCCGGGGCTCAAGATGGCGGTCGCGGGTTTTCTCTGTACGAAGCGGTTTTTTCGAGTCATCTGTTTTGTTTCCCCCCAACTGTCTGCACGGGATGACGAGACTGACTGGGGGAAGGAGTGTTGCTTTGTTGTCCCCCTTTAAAAACCCGGCCGTTGCGTCATCTTCATCGTGACTGCCCAAGCGGAAAATCGACGACAGTATGTACCTTTTTGGATGTCTTTTTAAAATTTTTTAACTGTTTGAATGGGGGGGGAAATGAAGCGCGATTGGCATTCGGACTACCTCAGGTCATTGTTAAATTCACCTGAACTCTGTCTTCATTTTGTACTTTAAACTAGCACCTTTTTCAAATCCCCCTGTTTAAACATAGTGAACACTGTCACAATGCTGTGACTTGTTTCTTCAGTTCCACTTGATTAGTAAAAGAATTCTTTTTTCCATCGGTTTTTCTTCCCCTTTTTTAAAAAATTTTCTCATATATTTTATCGTTTTGCTAAACTTTTTTGAGTACATCATCAGTCATCTTTCACTGAAACATAAATACAAAATCTGAAAAATCTTTTAAATGGGTCTGAAGTGTCCTTTACATCCTTTTCTCGTCAGTCAAGGTAGCATAGTTTTAGCCTGCAGTTTTTGGGTACAAAGGTTTTTTCCCCATATCCACGAGTTTTCTTATTGTTTTGTTTTATTATTTTATTATTATTATTATTATTTTATTATTATTTTTTTTTATTATTATATTTTAATTTATTATTATTTTTTATTTTTATTATTATTTATTTTATTATTATTATTATTATTATTTTATTATTATTTTAAATTTTTATTTTTGTTATCTTTATTATCTTTTTATCATTATTATTATTATTATTATTTTTTATTTTATTATTATTATTATTATCAAAATTTTTTTTATACTTTATTATTATTATTTTATTATTTTTTTATTACTATTATTTCTTATTACACACACACACACACACCAAAACACACACACAAAAACCACACACAAAACACACACACACACACACCAACACACACACAAACACAACACACACCAAAACCACACACACACACCACATACCACACAACTACCCACCACCAACACACACACACACACAAACACACACCCCAACACACACCACAACACACACACACACAAAACCACACCCCACACACACGACCCACACACACACACACCACACACACAATACACTGTTTTTGCGCGCACCATACACTTAGTATGTGTATTTTTATATATATATTATATATATTATATATATATTATATATATATATATAATATATATATATATAAAATTCCATATATTATATATATAAATGTATATATATATACATATATTTTTTATAATTAATATAAAATATATTTTAATATATATATATATATTTTATATATATATAATATATATATATTTTTTTTTTTTTTTTTTTTTTTTTTTTTTTTTTTTTTTTTTTTTTTTTTTCTTAGCAAATCTTGCAACACCTCGCTAAGCTAACATGCATTATGAAGGGATTTAAAGGGAATTTTCCCAGTGTTTTGGTATAAATACTATTTTTGAACAAAACGTACATTAGAAAATATTTCATTCGTCTAGTACTTCATAACTACTGTGGAGTTTCGTCACTTCCCAAATGAAATTTTTTCCAATGGACGTTTTTATTGTTTCCTTACCGTGTAGTTCCAGGATCCACAGTCTCTTATTCAAAAAGGGAAATTTAAACAAATGTTTAATTTAATCACAAAAACGGGGTTGGAGTGTCGCAAAACTGTGGGACCTACATGTATGTGTCGCCCTACTAAAAAGACTGTTATAGTTCTTTGTGTAGTCTCCCCTCCTCTTATGGGAAATTTCAACCGCAGTTTTCCCCGCTTGCAACGTGCCCCGGTGGCGCTTTCCCAGTGGTCTGCGCCCCCGAGAGTTCCCGCTGTGACTTCATTTCCGTGCCTCGAAAAATCATAAAAACCTTTGGGGGTAAGTAGAAATTTTTTGTTTCTTTACTTGTCTATTTAAAAGTCTATTCATCGTTACTGTACATGTACGGTGGCATTTTCTAATCGTGTATTTGGCCTGTGAAAATTTTACTATGCTTTTTTTTTTTTTTTTTTTTTTTTTTTTTTTTTGGGGGGGTACATTTTATCATTTGTTTTCATTTCACTTTTCACTTATTTCATTTATTTCACATTTCACTTATTCATAGAAAAACCTGTATGCTCGAACAGCTGTTATGTCAAAATTTAAAACAATTTTTCACAAAATACCAACACTTCCTTGATATGTACCTTTCCCCTTTCCGTCGTAATTCCTTTTCAGAGAACAACACCTGTACAAAGGGTCGGGCAGCTGTAAAAAGGCGTGCCTCTCGCCCCAGCTGTGTGTGACGGGGTCGCGACTGTGCAGATGGTTCGGCGAAGCCAGTGCGGTGAGTTATTTTATTCATTTTTTTTTACAAAACCCTTTTCAAAATAAACATTTTCTCTCTAACACTCGCGCGTTAACTCGCTACTTTATCATGTTTGACATTTTTTCCTTCGTACTCCGCTTGGGTCACTTCCCCCCTTTTTTCAGCTTTGTTATCCTTTTCTTCCTGGCAATCGTCCCGTTTGCGTCTCGAGGATGAATTCCAGTGCAGAAAAGGGCCCATGTTTTCCCTCTAACACCCTGTGACGCCGCCCTTTCACCGCGGGAAGGATTGCCGACCGTCGCACTTCTAAACTGCTGTAGTCGCCCTGGCCGGATTTCCTTTTTGTCTCTGGCAAGTCTTTCTGGTTTTCATGTGACGGGAAAGGCTCATATGATCACATATTTACATGCAGCACCGCTGCACACACACACCCACAAAAAACACACACCACACACCCCAACACACACACCACACACACACACACACACACACACACACCACCACCACACCCCAAACACACCCAAGACGCAACACATTCTCTCACTCTCCACGATGTTGTGTTGCTAAGTAGCTATCATCACAAAACCCACCCTTCTATCTTGTCCTTAAAAACAAATGGCCTCTGCAAAATCTTTAACTGCCAGCTCCCTCATCCACAGCTCCGGGAGTGGCTCCCGGAGCCTTCCAGTGGGCCCCGGGCCCCTGCGCCCCTCCCCCAGAGTGTGTGACGGGCGCATCGATTGTCCCCTCACGTGGGAAAAGACCCGTCTGAGTACCTGTTGCTCTCTCTCTCTCTCTCTCTCAACCTCTCCTCCTCCTTTCCCCTCCTCTCTCCCCTCTTTCTCTCCCCCCCCTCTCCCTCTCTTCTCTCTCCTCTCTCTCTCCCTTTTCTTCCTTTCCCCCTGCTCACGTAGCATGCTGTATATATTTTCTTTTTATATCTCATTTTATACACACACGATTCGCATGTTCTACACGTTTTATGTGTGCGTGCTTGCGGTGTATACTTTGAAAATATTAAAAACAATCTCTCAGGGGAAATCTGTAATATAAAAATTGGAGGGTTGCACTATCCCCCCAAAAAGGTATTTTTTCCATAAAATGAATAAAAAAGGAAATATTTCTTACAATAAAAAAAGATTTGGCCTTTTTGGACTTAGCTCCCTTCATCCTCTCCCCCCGAACTGTAGCAAAATGGCTTAATGAGGAATAGAGTCGCTTTTTTCGTCGAAATTCACATGATTTTGGCTTGCTTTTTGGTCGAGAGCCACCTGGCGAATAAAAGCTAAGATGCTCCGCCCTCTTTCCGCAAAGGGGGTAATTGTGAAATATTTTAGCTCGCCTTTTTCTTTTTTTTTCCCCGGATGAACACACTAAAATATACAAAACCTCTTACTAAAACTTTTTTCGTCTTTTACCCAACTTTTTTTTCTTCTACTACTTCATTATCAATTTTTTATCTTATCTATTTTCCTTATTGGGGCTTTTACTATATTCTTTTGTTTAACCTTTAAATAAGCATATTTTTATACTTCAGCCGTATTTCTTCGAAATTCTTTCGGATAGAACACCCCGAAACTGTTGTTTTAGATTTTTCTAATTTCTTTATCGTCTTCAGTGTCAGAAAAACAATTACACCGCGGGATAAGTAAACTCCATTGTTTTTTTTTCCTTTTTCTTTTTTTTTTTTCTACGTGAATTTTTATCTGTTTAAAAAAAATATGATTAAATCCCCAATTACAATATCGTTATTTTTTTGTGCAGGTTTTGATGAACGTTTTTAAACGATTGAAGCCCCCTCTTTGTGTAAAATTTAAAACTTTAGATTATTTTTTAATAAAAGAGAGCTGAGTCACCTGATTTTTAAAATTAACGTTAAAAATTTCCTTTTAAAGTAACCTTTCCCGAAGCTGACATTTTGGTTCCACTGTGTAAACCCTTTTAAACTCGAATGCAAAAACAGCTTAATCTCAAAGAAACTGCAAAATTACATGGTAATTTCCACTTCGAGTTATTTCACGTGCGAAAGTTTGGAAAAGCTTCGCCCCCGCATGCTCTCGTTCCACGTATTACGGGGATACGAACGGACAGGTTTATCCGACACACAGGCAGCTGGCTGGGGGCCTTTCTTTACAGGCAGATTTACAGACGTCGGTTCCCCCGCCCCGATTTAACCGCTAGAACAGCCCTACTAAAGACGGGTTTTACAGACCACAGAGGACCCTTTTTATATATACATTATATTATATTATATATTAAAATATATATTATATTATAATATATATATATTATTATTATATATATATAATTATATATATATATATACCCACAAACACACACACACACACACACACAAACACACACACACAACACACACACACCCACACACAACACACACACCACACACACCACAACACACCCAACCACACACCACACACCACAATATATATATATTATATTATATATATATATATATATATATATATATATATATATATTATATATATATTATAAATTTTAATTATATCATTGTATATTTTAAAAATAATATATATTATATATATTTAATATATAATTATATTTTATATTTATAATAATATATTTTAAAATATATATATATATAATATATATATATATATATAATATATTATATATATATATATTATATATAATATATAATATTATAACGACTTCAACACAAACCACCACATATTCTCAATATATATACAATGTATAAAAAAAAAAAAAAAAAAAAAAAAAAAAAAAAAAAAAAAAAAAAATATATATATATATTATAAATTTTATGTATATATTAAAATAATATTTATATATAATATAATATAATATTATTAATATATATACTACATACACCCAATTTGGGGTGTGTATCACACACACACATACACACACACACACACACACACACACACCACCCACACACCACACACCCCCACACCACAACACACCCCCACCCACACAACACACCACCCAACACACACACACACCCCCCACACCCCACCCATTATATATATAATATATTATTTTAATATGAAAATATAATATATATTATATATAGAAAATTATATATATATAATATATAAATATATATTTTTATATATATTTTTTAAATATATATATTATATATATATATATATATAATATTATATTATATATATATATATAATATATATATATTATATTTAACATTTTTATATACTGAATTTTACGCCGAAAAATCCTTTAAATTACGGGGCCATAAAATACATGTCTTCGTTCCTTTTATCCTTATGTCTGCAATTTTTTTTGCAATTTCCCAAAAAAAATAGATCATATAAACAAATAAGCAAATTTATATCGAGGGTTTTTTGAAATTTTTCCCCGGGCGACCTGAAAAGTTTTTCGCAATTACTAATAAATTTGACTGAAGCCACTGGGAACGCAAGAAAAGCAAAAAGATCTACATTTCCAGTCAAACAAAAGGCAAAAATGAACCATTTTTTTTATGAATGCAAGAGGAACCCCCTTTCGGAAAAAACGACGGGTGAATCAAATGAAGAAAAAAAATTAACCTTTTTTTTCTGTGTGATTGTTGATTCTTGGTTGCTGGCTTTTTGTTATGAAAGACCTTACAAAAACCATGGTGTGTTTGGCTTTCTTTGGAGATACTTTGTCATGCCAGTGCAACAAATTTCAAAAATCGTTTGCTTCCCTGACTGAGAGTACAAGTATGACTCTCACAAGGAGATAGGAAAAAAAAATGCTGCATCTCAAAAAAATCCCTACGCAAAAATACGGGGAAGATTTCAAAGCCCTACAGATTGCGAACAAAGTCTAAATTAGGCTCAATGAGATATTCCCCAACGTTGGGAATTAATGAGATATTCCCCAAATATGGGAATTATGAGATATTTCCCCCAAAGTAGACAAGGGGAGAAAAGAGAAAATATCTTTACAATACAAGAATGTATTTGACCGGTTTCAATGCGTCTTTTGTCAAAAAACAAAATACAACTCACATTTTCCCTTTAAAAATTTATGTTTTCTGACGAAGAACAATCGAACCGTCAAATCATCTCTTGTATTTTGAGATATTCTTCTCATTCATACCCTTTTCTAATTTGTCATAGAAAAACGGTAATTCTCCAACGTAATGAATATTCCCCCCCTTTCCCTTAAAGATAATTTTCCCCCAAAGTATGCACGTCCTAAGGACCTTTTTTTACATTTCCCTCGACGTTGCCCCAGCAGAGAGATCTTTAGCAATCGAGGCTTTTAAAGTTTTTTCGTAGCACAGTGATCAAAAGACTAAAAGACTTTGGGCCGTTTTTGGCATGCGATCTTAAACCCTGCTTTTGTCTGGCAAAATGATGCTTTTTATGATTTTGATTCTTTCTATTTTGTTTTCGAAGCGACAAAATTGCCGGGTTAAAAAATTTTTGACAGCGTATTAAAAAGAAAAAAAAAAAACCGTACCGGTATCAATAGAACCTGCACCACATGCCCATCCCCACATGCCCCGTTTTCGATGGGTTTTGCACATATTTGACTTATAATGCAAACAAATACTCTATCGTCATACCATTTCTCGAACATGAAAAAATAAACAGATTTATGTCCAAAGGAGACATTTTATCTTTACAATCTCCCAGCCTTTTCTTTCTCCCCGATGGCCACCTCAAACTTCCTAAACCCCTATTCTCATTGTTTAAAACTTAGAAAGTCACATATGTAAGTTGAAGATTGAGAAATCTGAAAAAAATATTTTCTTTGATAATTTTTTTCATGCTAGTTTTCTAAAAATTTTTACCAGACCTTCATTACACAGCGGAGTGGGAAAAAAGCCTCTGGTAATCTTTTAGTATTACAAAATATAGTTTTTTTTCTCTCTCTCCTCTCTTTTCGAGAAACGTTTATCAAGGGGGTATCAGTTCCAGCTTAAATACTTACTTGGAATCGAAAACACACACACAAACACACACCCACACCACACACACACACACACACACACACACACAAACCACACTCCCCACTCACACACACAAACACACACCCACACACACACACACACCACAAACCACACACACACAACACACACACACACACCCCACCATGTACGTTTTTTATGCCTTAGTGAACTAAAGGGGGTTTTACATGGATCTGGGATCTGTCAAAAAATACCGTTTATCTACGGTAAGTGTGGCTTATTTCGTTGTTCCCCCAAAAGGGTTTTTTATATCCTAAATTTATATCACTAATTTTTAAAACTCTTAAATTTTTTTTTTATATCTTTGATTTCCCGATTTTTTTCACTGTGGGTTGAAAATAATTTAAAACATCATTTCAAGATAAAGCCTTTATTTTTAAAATCTGGAATAACACCGAAATTTCAAAAAAGACGATTAACGTTTTTGATGGCGAAATATTCAAAAAAAAAAAAAAAAAAAAAAAAAAAAAAAAAAAAAAAAAAAAAAAAAAAAAAAAAAAAATAAAATAATTTAAAAAAAAAATCAATAAAAGACCGGGTTGGGGTTTCGGGGGTCTTAAAAAACGTGATTTTTTTTTTTTTTTTTTTTTTTTTTTTTTTTTTTTGCCCGTACGTCAGGTGCTTTTCCCTATTTATTACGCTTGTTTTTTTTTTTTTTTTTTTTTTTTTTTTTTTGGTACTCACGGACAAACTTTCCTCTAGTCTAGCTTTTTTTCGTACTTTTTTTTCCATTGATCTTTTTGAATTCTCTCTAGGGAGTAGAAAAATTTGGGCTGCGTTTTGAAGTGAAAATTTCCAGAACAAAAATTCGTTTTTTTTCCTTTCTATTGATTTCATATGTTTTTTAACTTTTCCTTGTAAATATTCGTATATCCTTTTTTCTGATTACATATGATAAAAATTTTATTATTGTTAGAATAAAAATAAAATTGGGGACGTGTTAAAATTTTTTCCCCTTTTTTCATATCAATTTTTTTTTTTTTTATTTTAGGGGAAAAAAACACACCAACCCCCCACCCCCCCCCCCCCCAAAAAAAAAAAAAAAAAATCATAAATTTTATAAAAAAAATCTAGTTTAGGTGACGATTTTTTTTTTTTTGCCTGTTTTTCTTAGTGTTAAACTATTTCAAAGCTCTCTCTCTCTCTCTCTTTCTCTCTCCTCTCTCTCTCTCTCTCCCTCTCTCTCTCTCTCTCTCTCTCTCCTTCTCCCCCACATTTTTTTTTATTATGTTGGGAGTATAACACACACACACACACACACACCCAAAACACACACACACCCCACACACACAAATATAATTTTATATTTATATTATTATATATATATATATAAAATATTTATATATATTTCACAAACTCCCAGTCGTTTTTCACTGTTATTGTAAAACTTTCTTTTTTACCATATCTGCCCATTTTTAATCTCAAAAACTTTAACACTTTTCCCCCTTTCTTTATTTTCATATATTCCCCTTGTTCGAAATTTTTGGGTCTCCCCAACCAGGAGAACCGATCCGACATAACCGCTTAACCCAAAAACGCATTACCCAATTCTCCCCCGTAAAAACCCCTCATAAAAGCATCTCACAGAGGTCATCCCCCTCCCCAGCACCTTTTCTTTTCGTGGTGCCCGTCTTTTGACGCTAGGTCGTGAAATTTTCTATTCATTTATTTTTTAGGGAATCGTGGTGAGAGCCCATGCTCCTCCACGGGTTTTTGTTCCTGGTTTTTTTCCAGTACCTTTGTCAAAGGAAAAAACAAAAACCCATAATTAAAAGCACAAACCAAAACAAAGCCCCTTCATTAGCACCGGCCAAAGGACATTTCCCCAATAAAATTTGAATTGGTCCTTATGTTTACCTTAACAGGAATCTCGCATGAGGTGGAAACTACCATTAAGTTAGAGCTAATAACACAAAGACTTATCCATGCCTTGAAGCTACGGGGTTGCTTTCCATCGTCTCGCTTCTGAGAAGACAAGTACCAGACTAACAAAAACTTTCTGTGAAGCAAGATCTTGTAACGTCCCCCCGTTGTCTCAAATAAAAACAATACTATTCATCTCCATATATACACCTCTGCGGTTTAATGAACGAAAGTCTGTTAAAATTTTCCCAGTTTGTGAATTTCCTCACTGTCAACCTGATAGAAACAACGTCCTCCTGTGAAAAAATCACTCAATTTTTTTCTAACCTTTTTTGAATACGGCTGAAATTTCCTCATGTTCTTTCAACGAAGTTCCAAAACAGAGTAAACAAAGCGTAAAGCACTGGATATCCCAGCTCCTTTTACAAACTAGAGCCTCTTTTTGGGATTTTGGGATTTCCAAAGCTTGGACTTTTTCCCCGGGACTTGGAAGAGACGTACGGGATTTCCGGGAAAGCGTTTTCTCTTTTTCGTCACCCTTCAAAAACCCCCCCTTTTAGCCTGAAAATAGGGTGACGTTGTTTAGAGGGGGCCCCCTCTTTATAGTGCTTATGTTGTTGTTTTTTTTTAATCCGAGAAAAAAGCCCTGCTTATAGTTTTACAACGGAAAACGCTATATATTTTCTAGATCAGCTGTATCTGAGTCGAAGAAACAAAACTAACACGGGGAGAGATGTAAAAAAAAGAAAAAAAAAAGGCGCGAAGGGGAATTCACTTCTTTCATTTCCGTTTCCAAAATTCCTCAGTTTTAAACCTTGTCACATCGCACTCACTCCACCTTTTTACCCCCTTTCCCCTTTAGGTTTTGGCAAAGGTAATCGCAAAAGGGTTTCGCGCCGTTGGAAAATGGCCATAAAGTGGCGCAAAAAAAATTTTAGTCCCTTTCAAAACGTCGGAAACACTGCGCTTACCAAAAGCTTTTGGGGGATTTTTATATTTAATGGTGCAAATTTTAAAACACTTATTATATCCGTCGTAATATCTATCAAAAAAAAAAAAAAAAAACAGAATCTTTCTAAAAAATTTTGCTCTTCATTTTTTCTGAATGGGTCACAAAGACATCTATTATCACTACTATCCCTAAAGAGAAATCATGAACCTCCGGGAAAAATTCATCATCAAATTTTCAAAAGATTTTTTTCAAAATCCCTTTCAAGAAGTGACTCTCATTATCGAATTTTCGAGAAGGAAAATGGCCAAGGGTGTTTGTAAAAATAAAAGGGATACTTTTTTCCCCACGCAGAGGCTTAAAAATCTTGCTTTTCTGTTTACTGCTGTTTCGGGAGGGGGGGGGGGGCATGCTTCACGTTTTTGTTGGTGTGAAAAGGCTACTGATAGAAAATAACATCAGGTTTTTTTTCATGATGACATAGATTATGGGGGATATAGTAATTCATTTTTTGCTAAATAGTAAAATTAAAGGGTTAAGGTCCTAAACTCTTTGTGGTTTCTATACTTTGTGTTTTTAGTTCCCGAAAAGAAAAAACCCAAAATTTTTTTATTTTGATCACAAGAACTTTAAACATGATTGTAATCTTGACATGAATTAAAATATATCGATATTATGAATATACGGCAATAAGTTAAATGTTTTTTTTTTAAAAATATAAAAAGATGTTACTTTTTCTGATATTAGTTTCCCTAGATTTGAAGGAAACTTTTTACGGGAAGAGAGAGAAGATAGTATAGATGATAGATAATAGATAGAAGAGAGAGAGGAGAGGAGAGAGAAGAAAGAGAAAGAGAGAGAGAGAGAGAAGAGAGGAAAAATTAGGGGGGAGACAAAATACAAAAAGAGAGAAATAAAAAGAAAAATGAGAGTGTTCATAAACAGCTAGATTTCTTCAGGATTTTCCCTTACACGTTTGAGTAGCAATTTTTTTTCAAAAATCGTGATTTCACAAAACTTCTTTTATAAAAAAATTTAACTCCCCGAAAAACAGATCAAAGTAAACCCCTAACCACCTTTACCGTAAAATTGGAAGACATAAAAAACCCAAAAACTTACATAAACACCCCGAAAAACATCATCACTTACCTACGTACACACACATTCTCTCCCTCTCTTTCCTTCTCTCACTGTTTTTCTATCTGTCTTCCCCCCATCGCTACCTACCAACCTGTAAATATTAATCTCTCTTTCTACTTTTCTGCCCCTTTTTTCTTTTTTTCTCACCTTTTTTTCTAAAAAATTTTTAGGAAAATTCCTGTAAAATTTTTACGAATCACTATAGTTTTTTTTAAAATCCTGTGCTTTTAATTTGAGTTTGTTTTTTAAACCTTCGTTCTGCAATAGCAACCGGGATTCCTTTTTTTAAGGTCTCATTCAAAACCTCGCCCTCATTTTCCTTCTCTATGGAAATCTTCCCATTACACCAAAATTCTTCCAAGATAGCGCCCACCCTCCTTCCCCTTTGATAATAATTCTTCTTCGGGTTCGTTGATATCTTTTCACATTTTCCTGCTCGGGTTTCGGAGCCGAGTGCGAGTGCCGGACTAAACTCAGCTGTGCGTTGCGAGGGTGACCCAACGCCTCAGGACATAGAGACTCAAAACTCACGTTTTTTGTATGTGGGGGGAGACCTTTGTTGTGGGTGGGTCGGAAGGGGTAACGTGCCGCCCCTTTTGTACGTGGGGGGTGTCTTATTTTTGCCACGAACTTTTTTCCAAAGTTATGTAAAGGGGACCTGCCGCGAGAGACGGACTTTTAATTTTTAAACTTATATACCTACAATACACTTATAAAAAAATATAAAAACACCACCCACCACCACACCACACCCACACCCACAACACACACACAACACACACACACCACACCCCACAACACACGCACGCGGCCGCGCGCGTGTTTTATATATATATATATATGTTGTATGAGTATAGTATATATATTATATATATATTAATTATATATATATTATATAAAATATTTAAAACACATAATTACACACACGTTGTATATATGTATTAACTATACATATATTGACATTAAATGTACTATATATTTATATATTAATATATATATTATTATATTATTATATTATAATAATATATATATATATATATAATATATTATTTTATATATTTATAAATCATATATTACTACAAACCTGTATATACAAAATTTTGGGATATAAACATATACATATATACACTTATAAATTAATATATGATATAGATAAAAGATACAAGTGTGTATATATAATTTTATTATATACACATAAACTATACATATACTGTAAACACATGTGATGATTATATACATATATACCTAAACATTACATATTCCCTATGTATTGTGTATACTATGTTATATACAAAACATATACAAATTTTACACATATGTATATTTAAAATTTTATATACATACATACATTATATACTACCACCACACCACACACAACACACACACCACACCACACACACACCCCACACACACACACCACCCACACACACACACACACACACAACCACACACACACACACACACATATATATATATATATAAATTTTATAATATTTATATATATATTATTATATATTATATAATTTTTTTATATATACACACACCCAGACCATACCTGCATGTGTTATGTTATAAACACGTCATGTATATGTAAATTGTATGTTATATATATATATTTTTATATATTATATATATAATATTAAAACATATAATATATAAAATTATATAATAAAAATTTAAATTTAATATATAAAATTTTAATATATATATTTTTTTTTTTTTTTTTTCTTTTTTTTTTTTTTTTTTTAAAGGTAGGTTCTGTTTTACCGCCGTGTCCACATGAACTTAAATTTCAGCTTTCATGTTGTGATGCTCTTTGGGTTGATACTGGTAAGGTATAACAACCCCCCCACACACAAACCCCAAAACACCACACACCACACACAACCACCAACCACCACCTCACTATTCATTCACTCATTTATTCACTCAATTTGTCCCCCCACGCGTGTATATATATATATTATATATATATATTATATATATAAAATTATATTATATATTATATATTTTTATTATATATATATTTTATATATGTATATAGCTTGTGTGTGTGTGTGTTTCTTTTATGCACCAAAGGGTATACTTTGTTTTCCGGGAAAACTAAACATATTCCCGCGCCCCGCAACCCGAGTCCCTTTTTTTACTAGCAGAATGTCCGCCATTTTCACCGCCAAGCTAGTTCACAAAAACAACTCTTATATTCGGCTCAAGGCATATTTCTCTCTCTCTCCTCTCTTTTTTCTCTCTTCCCTTTTTCTTTTTCTCTTCTCTCTCTCTCTCTTTCTCTGTCTCTCTCTTTATTTCTCTCTCTGTCTCTCTCTCTCTCTCTTTCTCTCTCTCTCTTTTCTCTTTCCCCTTTCTCTCTTCTCCTTTTTTTCTCTTTCTCTCTTTTTTTTCTCTCTCTCTCTTCTCTCTCTCTCCTCCTCTTCCCCCTTTTCCTTTCCCCCTCTCCTCTCTCTCTCTCTCTTCTCTCTCTCTCCCCTCTCTCTTCTCTCCTCTCTCCCTCTTCTCTCCTCTCTCTCACATACTTTCCTAAAAAAAATCTAAGAACAAATGCAAGAAAGAAATGCAATAAGCTATCCATCCGGCAGAGTACATTATGTAGTGCTACAGCATTCATTTAATATTCATTCTCAAACCAATTACTCAATCTCCACTAATGAATGGGACTAGAGGTTAATTCTTATTCGCAAAGAGAACACGAAGCCTAGTTGCTCGTTTCTAAGCAGACTAGCGATGTGTTGAAATGAACTTTGGGAACTTGGGTAAGTATGGTAAATCGCTGACTTAAGACTTGGGTGTCGGTGCTTTCAGGGGGTTGTGTGTATATATATATATATATATAATATATATATATATATATATATATATATATACACACTTATATATTTCTTATATACATATATATGCGTGTGTGTGTGTGTGTTTGTTTTTTTGTGTGTTTGTGTGTGTGTGTGGGTGTGTGTGTGTGTGTGTGTGTGTGTGTGTGTGTGTGTGGTGTGTGTGTGTGTGTGTGTGTGTTTAAGTGTGTAATTATATATAGCTATGGGTGTATGTATGTACGTATGTACATACATACATACTGTATGCACATATATGTTTTGACATGTATAGTACATACGTCTCCATGATATATCATCATCAATATTAGTATTGTGAGAAAAATATCTAGAAATATGTGAGTTGCATATATGAGTGTTTGAATGATTAAAGAGATCGTGTTTCTCATACGAGAATAGCCTGAATCTGTACATCGCACATCAGAAAGTACTTACGAGTTTTCAGAGACACTTGGGACACCTTAACAGGACCGGCTTCTCGCGCCCGCCATAGTAGCGACGTCGCGCTGCAGTCCACGGTTATTGGCTGACGGGCGCGGGGTGCCGCTCTTCGTTTAAGGGTCATAAGTGCCGCTGAATGTAGCTGTAGCTGTAGCAGTAGCTGTGGCAGTAGCTGTTGTTGTGGCAGTTGCTGTGGCAGTTGCTGTGGCAGTAGTTGTAGCTGCAGCAGGAGCTGTGGCAGTTGCTGTGGTAGCAGCTGCGGCAATAGCTGCAGTAATAGTAATACTATTGTAAAATCATTAGTTATTGTTACATTTCATAGTCTTAATCAGCTAATTTAATTTAAACTGTATAAATAAAATTCATGTACACTGTTAACTGGAAATAATGCGTTGTTCGTATTATAGTGATATCATGTTGATTGATATAATATAATTTACTATCTTTTTCGCTCAGTCACGTTCATAGTTTCACATGTCTGATAATTTTACATGTGTTTAGAAATTCTATATGTATTATATTGATGATGATAATAATAATAATAATAATAAATAATAATAATAATAATGATAATAATAATAATAATAATAATAAGTAAATAAATAAATAGATAAATAAAGAAATGAATAAAATCAACGAAGAAATTCTCGTCCAGATCATCATCGTTATAAAAATCAGTGTCAGAAATAGCACTTTAATCACATGTCTCCTGTAAGCATATTTTGCAGTTAGAGCGAATTACTGTGAGAGCTCGTTAATGTCTTTTTTTTTCTTTTTTCTTTTTTTTGCATAAATCACTAATTTTCTTTTCCTATCCTTGTCACCTTAGTAATTCCAAACCTATACCTTCCCCATGACTTTTTATTGTGACACGAAGCCCGTTATCTCATATGAAGTCCTCAGTAGAGCAGTATCTAAACAACAATAACAAAATTACTGAGCTTCAAAATCAAAAAAGTCGTTTCTTAAAAGAGGAGTCTGAAACGGTGTAACTTCGTAATATAAATAACTCTCTCATTGCTCCTATGGCAACAGCGGCACAAAAGGAGAGCGAGTGTCGATGCGAACTTTCACCTCGTCAACTGTGTTAGGAAAGGAAAAACACCACCTTTATCTATAAACTCATAAATTCTGATATCTATCTATCACTCTATATATACATATAGCTATATCTATCCATATATATATACATATATATATATATATATATATATATATATAATATATATATATATATATATATATATATGTAATAAAATTATTACACATATAAGTACATATCAATATATACATATAGCTATGAGATGTCTGTCGGCCTCCATGGCTCGGGAGCTGATCCCAGCAGCGAGAATAGCCTCCTTCTCCGGGACTTTGCTAGGTCCCAGAAAATGAGAATCTCTGGCTCCTGGTACCAGCGCTCCAACCCGCATCGCTGGACATGGTACAGCGATACGGGTACAGTGGCCAAGGAGATCGA